>NC_053119.1:10690549-10945549 GCF_010015445.1 Perca fluviatilis | reverse complement strand
GGTAAGTTCAGAAAATGACATCACTTTACTGTAACGCAGCCTTTAAAACCAGGAAAACAAAAAACACTTATGTCATATTACGATATTACAATATCCAAAATATAAGACGATATCTAGTCTCATATCATGATATCGATATAATATCGATATATTGCCCAGCTCTATATTGAGGTTTTGTTGGACGACTATATTCTCAAATAGTCACTTAGTCTTTTGGTCTATAAAACATCTTAAAACTTCCATTACATTATCTCAAGGCACAAGGTCACGTCATTAAATGCCTTTTTTTGGCCGACTGACCGTCCGAAACCCCAAAATATTTAATTTACTACAATAAAAAACCAACAGAAGTGGCAAATTCTCACATTTGAGTACCCAGAACCATCAAATGTTTGACATTTTTTCTTTAAAAATGTACTATAGTATTATTAAAATAGCTGCTGATTAAGTTTCTTTTGATCAACTAATCCATTCATCAACTTATCGTTTCTGCTCAAATTCAAATGGCTGTAATTCAATATTGTTTATCAGTTTTCAGCTAAATCATATGATAATAGGATGTTATTGAGCCACAAGTTTCTGTAGTCCAAGTTAATTATTAAAAACAGTTAGTCAGAGGTTGAGTTTTACACATATGAGTTTGATTATTTAGTTTATGATTATTTTTTTTATACTTTCTTATGTCTTTAAAGACCGAACATCGTTACGCAGCTCTTAAATGCAATCACAGATTACAACAACTAATCATTGGATAACTTTTGAATGCTGATGGTAGAGACAAGTGACAGGTTTCCTTTTGTTGCAGGAGTGTGTGGGAGCATCATGTGGAGGAAGGCTTCAGCAGCGGCCCTGCTGGCGTTAGCTGTTGGCTATTTCTACTACGGAAGCTCGGACCTGCCAGAGCAGATTCTGCAGTCCATCAGCCTGCCAAACTTTCAGGCGTCCTCTCCGAGTCAGAACAGCGTGGAGCAGGTGATCTCCGCTGCCTGGGAGACTCTGATAACTCTGCCGACCCGACAGTGGAGCAAAGTGGCAGTAGGGTGAGTTAGAGCGTTGAACTGATGAATGTCCTTCTGTCTTCTGAAGTTGACCTACTTGATCTCCTGCACACTGTGGCATGTTGAGAGGCTGTAGTCAGCTCTGCTAGTGTGAAGGAATGTGTTGTCACGTCGAGTGAGTCGAATTACTGTCTTTACCTAGCCTATAGCCTTTAGGCTGCTTTAGAATAGCCAACACACTGGGTCAAGGTGGAATGTGATGATTGGCTGGACCTGAAGGACTGCCTACCGGAGGGATGGACAGATAGTTTCTACCAAGGAGAGAAGAGAAGGGGGGAAATGGAAATGTACATGAAGTGCCTTTTAAAGTATCGGTGGAATGGCAGTTAAGGCATCTCTATCTTCCATTTTTTCATTTAATTATTTTAAAGTGAAACCTAATTATGTGGGTGGGGCACATTACAAGAGGGATTTGTATCAAATCTTTCAAATTTTATTTGACTGCTCAAAAGTGAATGTGGCTTAGTAAATGCAAAAAGATACTGAGCTGTAGAGGACTGTTGGTCTCCACCCTGACGAGTGTTATTAGAGGCGGAGAAAATTTTCTTGTTTTGGTTGTTTTCGCCACCTGACATGCAAACACACCTCCAAATCGCCCCAAATTACATTGAATTGGATAAATACGTCCCAAAATGAGTCTGTCAAAAATATTTAAAATGTTTTACAGCAAGAGGGGTTTTAGTAAATAGTTGTTTAAAAACTAAACAATTAATGCAGGGACACAGGATCAAAACTTAAGAAATTTTTTTTTTTTATGTCACTGTGTCTTTAAAACAAAAACAAAAAAACTTATATTTTCAAGGATATGTCTGTATCTGCACAACCCCCAGTGACACACATAGTCAGCATGAAGTTACTTAGTGACATACTTACTTAACAGCTGTTCATTTCTCCAATTTTGGCAATTTAGTCTGACCTGGCTACCAGAAGAACAGTGAATACTGTATATCCTCCTCAGGGTTATTTTGGGTCGAAGCCAGATGAAAATTGAAGTTATTAACTATCCAATAAACCGTACACCGTCTTTCTCTCCACGTTTGTTAAGGGTGAACGCCTGTGTCGATGTGGTCGTCTCAGGAGTGGGACTGCTGCAGGCTCTGGCCGTGGATCCTGGCACCGGCCTGGATCATGAAGTCTTGCACTCCAAAGAGGACTTGAAGGAAGCCTTCATCCATTTTATGGCACGTGGAGCCGCCGCCGAGCGCTTCTTCAGCGACAACGAGGCCTTTCAGAGGATCGCACGTGCGGCAGCAGAGTACCCCGGTGCGAAGGCAAGGCGACCTTACTCCCCAAACTTCTTGTTGTTTGATTAAGTCTTTTTTTTATTTACATTTTTTTTTTAAATGATCTACCTCCTGGTAAACTTTACTTTTGTCTTCTTCCAGCTGTATGTGGGAGGGAATGCCGCCCTCATTGGTCAGAAGCTCGCCACCTACCCTGATCTGATGGTAGCATGTTTATACTTCTGTTGTAAACTCTTATACTTTCCCTAAATGAATGAGCTTTTAAAGAACCCCAATTAAATAAACCTAGAAGATTCAAGCTGGTTCGTGAAATCTATGCCAGGTAGTTAAATAATGTTTTGGATGCTTCACTTTGCAGAAATCCATAGAAAAGTGGACTTAAGAAATAATAAACATGGGAAAACATATTCTTTTAGTGTGTATTCACACAGCCTACGTCGGCCATCTTTCCATTCATTTTGAATGGGGGTAGTGAGTTTAGGCTGCGCAGGGTTTGCCGTGGGGGGGGACACGTAAAAAAATGCAGCGGGCCTGGGGTGAAAAAGTTGTGACCGACTCAACCTTTGGAGCAAAGCAACCCTACGTCACGCTGCGGTGGCCAATCATGTAACCGGCACTCAGACTTGTCAGTGTGTTTTAAGGCAGTGTGAGAGTCCCGTACAGTAAACAGGAAACATCACTGTCTCTATCGCCGCCACAAGAAAGTTTTAAAACACGAAACACAAGCACTGAACTGCCCCGGAGTTTGTGTAATAGCTGGATGTTTGCCAAACAACAAAGCACAGTTGATCCGTGTCGCTCGTCTCTTTTCTTTCGCTCTTTCTCCACAAAAAGTTGAGATCTATAAACGATCTGACGGAAAAAAAAACAGTAGTTGTGAATTATAAAGTCTACTTGTGCTATCTTGGGGGGGGTTAAGGAACACAACAGGAAGTCGCACAAATGGGTCGTTTCATTGACAGTCCCATCACTGCACAACCAGATCGCTGTCTGAACGCAGCCTAACGTTGACACATCTGAAGAGGATGCATTTTTATAGTATGAAAATGTGTTTTGGCAGCCTTCTTAACAAAGTATTTTAGTATAATTCAGAATCCCTGTCCTTCAAATGACTGTTAATATGTTTGTATACCACAGGTCTTGTTATGTGGGCCAGTGGGTCCTAAACTTCATGAGATGCTGGATGAGCAGATACTCGTTCCCCCGGAGTCTCTCCAGGAGACGGATGAATATCACCTCATCCTGGAGTATAAAGCAGGTAAAGAGAAGAACATCCTGCGGCTTCTACAGGATCGGTTGCACTTACATGGCAGCAATCCTTCAGTCTGTTAGGATGATTCAGTTGTATTTGGTCGTCTTCTCGGTTTCTAGGTGAACAGTGGGGTTCAACTCGGGCACCTCAAGCCAACCGTTTCATCTTCTCTCACGACGTGTCCAACGGCGAGATGAGCTCATTGGAGACGTTCGTGGCGAGTCTGGACGAGTTTGAGCCCGACCTGGTGGTCCTGTCGGGGCTCCACATGATGGAGGGTCAGGGCAGAGAGCTGTGGGAGGAGCGACTGAAGGAGGTCAGTGTCTGAAAGCTGTCCTTTACACTTTCTCCACCTGTTTGTCTGAATTGACAAAGCTGGTGTTTTTGCATGTTTGGGCCCATTTACTGCAAACCATATGTCACAATGTATTCAACTTTAATCAATATCACAACATTGTCTGCTTCTATGTAAGTTTATTGATAGTGAAAAGTAAAGCTCATGGATTATCTATCTTGTGTGCTAGTTTATGCAAGTGGAAATTGATGACAGAAATTATAACATGTATTAATAAAAACAAAAACAAAATTTTGCTTTGGGAAAATAGTTTGCAGTAAGTAATGCACTGTATGTACTTCACAGTAAAACATGCCAAATCTCTGGTGTGGTCCTTTCAAATGTGCCTACTTTTATTTTAGCTGATTCTTTGATCCAGAAAATAAAAAATAAAAACTTAAGACATAATAAATATAATGTTCCATAACATGGATTATTCAAGGCATGAAGTTAGAGATTATATTATTTATTCATCACAAATGATGTATTATTATTCACAGTATGTTACCTAACATATTGTACTTGCTTTCCCTCGCAGGCTGTGTTAGCTATATCTGACATTCCTAAAGATATTCCCATCCACTTGGAGCTGGCAAGCATGACCGACAAAGACTACATGAACAGCATCATGCAGGAGGTACATGTGCACAAAACAGTCGTGTCTAAGAGAGTCTTTCATGTAGTAAACTTCACAGACAAAAAAGGTGTGCTTAAAATCCACAAAGCCCTAAAGAGTTCAATATAGTTCATTAGGGTTGGGTACCGAATCCGATACTTTTTAGGCACTGACCGAAGTGCCTCTAAAATATCAAGTATCCAAAAATGCCTTGTCATTCAATACCCAATTTCAATACATAAGGAGTAAATCTCATCAGCGTCAGTGAGCCAATAAGCATGCCGCGTTCTTCTACCAAGATGTAATAATGTTGGTGATTAGCTGTCTAACGTAAGGAAAACTCTGTTACGCACAGAGTTCATCCGAACCAGGAAAGAAAATGCCTCTGCACTCAATTGGATAGACCTACAACCAATCAGAGCCACGGAGTATGTGACCTATGTTGAGCGACGCATAGTTGTCAACATAACTCAACTGCACGCACGCTGGAAGAAGAAGAAGATGAGTGTAAACGATCTTTGCCGGTGTTGTAAAAAGAATTTAAGGATACACGGAGTACTTACTAACACGATCATCATTTTTGAGAGAAATAGTAAAGGTGAATGCATATATGAACAACTTAAGTAAGAACTCCGTTGAGGATTAGAACTCGACAATACAGCAAACAAACCTTATTGCATTTGTCGGTCCTGTCAGAACTTAATAACACGGTTGGAACATGCCCGTGTTTAAAAAATGGACAGACGACGAAGGAGACCAGGCTGAAGAAGCGTGTTCATCTGAGGCATCAGAGAAAAGAGACCGGGAGCCTACTCCCTCCAAGACGCCCAGGGCTCTGAAGAAGTTTTGCCCCAAAACAACCGCTGGTTATGTCCACCACCGCCGAGTTGCATTGCCGTGATGCCCATTTCGGTTGCTTCTTTCTCTTGGTCCTCCATGTAGTGATGGCCAAATGGAACTTTGTGAAGTGTTTTCTTTATTTTCTGAGCCTACTAGATGGCGCTCTCGGTTTCAAGAAAAACACTCATGGAATGGCAGCTCAGTGTGCTTTCAACCTAGCCTGACAAGCCAGACACACATCAAGATGTTGGGTCTGGGAACTCACCATTGGCAGGGCTCAGTCCGAGGGGCGGGATAAACGGTTGTCTTTCAAATTCCCTCTGCTCGCAATAGGATAGCGCTACAACCAGGCAGAGCAACGAAGAAGGTAGCGAAGCTAGTTGGTAGATTAAACTTTTGCCGTATCCGGTCGGCAAAATCCGAACACATCTTCCTTTTTTAAGAATGATTTCTGTGCCGTTCTTTATTCTTTTCTTAAAGAAAAGCTTAACTCCAAGTCTTCCAGAAGACCGCTGTTCCCAGCAGCAGCAGCCATAAGCCCGCCCACCGATGTGATTGGCCTGACCAGAGTTTGGTTTTTCCAGCTCACAAGTCAACGGAGAGTGCCTAGACCCCCTGGCTGCAAATTAAATTTGCTGCCGCTAGGGTGCGTCTAGATTTCTAGGCTACTTTCAACCCTTTGTTTAACAAAAGCGCCATCTAGTGGGCTCAGAAAATACAGAAAGCGCTTCACGAAGCTTCCTTTGGCCATCACTACCTCCATGAGTGCGACCAAAGGAGAAACCACAATGATCACTGGGTTTTCATTGCGCCCCATCTTCTTAGCGACTATCGGGGCCAGCTGATAAATTAAACTTTTGCCGAATCCCGTAGAAAAGACGGCAAAAATATCCTTCCAATCGACAAATGCCTTGATCACGGTTCTCTGTTCCTCTTTTAAAATGAATGCGCTGTCGATATCTTCTATAAACAGCCGCGATGGTGGAATCTACACGGCAGCCATCTTTGTTGTAAACAAATTCAACCCAAGCGCTCTTTGGTGACGTGGTTGATTACGTTACTGTTGATCATCTGTCCATCATCGTATAAAGCCCGCCCAGACAATTTGATTGGTCCAAACAGCTCTGGTTTGCTCCACAACGGATCAAGTCCAGACCGAACTTCAAGGGCCCTATCTTACACTCAGTGCAATTGCCTTTGTACACCGACGCATGTATCATTCCTATTTTGCACCCGACGCACAGCGGACTTTTCCCTCCACAGACGCACGTCGGTAAATTAGGGAATGTATTTGCGCTCCCGGGGGCGGTTCAGCGAAAAAGAGGAGGCGTGTTCCGGCGCAAACGTTACTTGGTGCTATTTTGCAGTTTCAGAAAACAGTTCCGCCACTGACCAGGAAAAACCTGGTCTAAAGTCAGTGCGTAGTCTAAAGTCGTTGGCACGTTATTCTGATGATATTTTGGCGGGAGCGTGCTGGCCATAATGTAGCGTGTGCACCACGCCTACGCTATACTCATTTAAATGGATGCAGCACTTCCCATTTTTGCAAACCATACATAATTACAAAGAAAAATATTACTGAAAATGCGCTTCGGGTGTTTGGATAGGTCAGGAGGCACTTTACAGTACAGTCCTCAAAAAGTCGTAGCATTCTTTGTGGCTTGTTGTGTTTTACACAACATTTCCATGAATCATGGATGTGTTGATGACATAAATGAGGAAATATTAGAGGACTTAAGGACACACAATGTTGAACTACGGCGGGATCTGATCCGGGAGTAATGCGCGATGTGCTCCTGATGGAGCGGGTGGACGGAGATGGAGGAAGGGGCACAACAGGAGCAGGTGGTGCGTTTGGAGGCCCACGCTCCATGGCTGCAGCAATCATCTCCAGACTTGAGGAGATGCGCCCGAGGGGCCGCAGCAACATCGCCACCCGGCCAAGACGGGCATTTATTACTGTGCCGCATCTCGGACAGCTCCTGCTGGCGTGCGCCAGGCAAATCCGCCGTCATAATAGCAATCTGCCATGTAACAAGCGTGCCTGCTCTTAAAGGGAATGTGAGATGACGCTCTGATTGGTTTATTGCACGTTACGCCCAAACCACACCTAGCTACTTCAGACCAAGCGGGGCTAAGTTCGGCTGGCATCCCAGGCTAATAATTTCTTTTTGTTTCAGAAAATTGGTATCAAAAAAGTATCGTTTAGGAACTGGCATCAAAGACATGGTATTGGTATCTGTGTCCCGGTATCTAATATTTTTGAACGATACCCAGCCCTATATTTAATTCAAGTTGGTTTTTTTCTGTTTCCCGTTAGCAGGTTATGCCCATTGTCAGCTCCATTGGGCTGAACGAGCAGGAGCTGCTCTTCCTCTCTCAGGCCGGCAAGGGGCCTCATGCAGACTTGGCTGCCTGGAAAGGCATTCCAGACGTGGGCCAGGTCAGCGACATCCTCCTCTGGATCCTGGAGCAGCACGGCCGCAGCGAGCCATCGTCCGAAGCGGACCTGACTCGCATTCACTTCCACACGCTGGCCTACCACATCCTGGCTACAGTGGATGGCTACTGGGGGAACCAGGCGGCGGCAGTGATGGCTGGAGCGCGAGTGGCCAGCAGTCAGGCCTGTGGCCTCCAGTCTGTTGACGTAAGCAAAGTGGAGCTCAAAGCCCCACTACAGTTCCACAGCTCACACGCCGAGCCACGAGAGAAGCTGTCCCTGAACCCAGCAGAGCCTGTCACAGTGTGGCGCCGAGGAAACGTCACCTTCCACATGACAGCCGTGCTGGTCTGCAAACAGCCGCTCCGGACAGTAGGGCTCGGGGATGCCATCTCAGCAGAGGGACTAGTTTACTCAGAGTTAAAGACCCAGCAGCCCTTCTGAGGGTTGCTTGAATCGGACACTCCATTTGTCTGGAAGTCTGTGGTCGTTGGGTTGGAGTCATGTTTCTAAACTTGTTCAGGCCTCCTTGTCCTGATCCAGGTTCTGTGTCTTCCATCCCGAAGCTCCACTGAGTTTAAGAATGTGATTGATGGCGTTAGTTTTGAATCCTGCCTGATGACTCATCCTGCTCCGGTCTCCTCTGTTCTCCCTTCTCTTATCCTCCAGCAGACACAGACACTGAGGCAGAACTTGACAGAAGTGGATCTGACCGGGCTGTGAGGTGGCCTGACACACCGGCCCGCGGCTCAAAGCTGTCTTCGCAAACTCCAAAGAGTATTTTTTGGCTCACCTAATTTACTTTGACCTGCATATCTTAAGTATGCTGTGCCTTGAGAAAATAAAAGAATTAAAAAGTTATATTATTTCCAACATACATTATATCAGAGCCAAACAAACTTAGAACTAAGCATTACATCAGTTACCCTTCTGAGACACACACACACACACATAAAAAATTGTGAAGACTAGAAACTGATGAGCGTCTTACTATATTGTAGAATCTAAGTGGTATTCTTGATGTTCTGTGTTTCTTTAACTTTTGGCGCATTCACGTCAAATAGTCACTACATCACTTGAAAGCGCATTCTCCCATGGGTGTGTGACTTCTTTACGTGTAATAACTGGTAACTAGATATACTTGACATTTTTGTTATTTGTTCCAAGGGGATAAAAGTACTAGAGAGTGTGACAAAGTTTGTGTTTTGTTTGGCTTAAACACTGTCACTATAAGTAAACTTTGCATAACAACAGTTATTATAGGGTTATTATAATCTCTGTTGCTTATAAATTCCTGATGCAGTGACCGTGTAATTGATTGGTTTTGGTTTGGTTTTGAAGGGGATCCTTCTTTATGCAGTAAAGCTCAGTTTACAATCAAATGCTGGCTAATTAACCTCAAGATTATGTTGGCGATAAAACAAGTTATTGGTAAAATAAGATTTCCAAATGAGGTATAGGCCATATATTATCAGGGTTACTGTACTTGTTTGCTTGTTTATATTTTGTTGGACAAGGTTCTTCTTTTCAGTGGTTGCTTTCCCTCACTTATAAAATGTGACTATGTAATATGTTTTCATGGGGTTGTTAGTCATGTTTTCTTTATCTGAGCTTACTTAGGAAGGCCTGCATCATGTTAGATGTACATTACGTAACTGTCAGAACAATGTATTTGTATACCTCACATGGCCACAGAAGACATGCAATAATGAAGTCTTAATACAAACATACAACACAAAATTGTATGGCATTTTGTTTAGCAGAATTAATTATTTGCACTAGTATGAAGTGGCAGGTGTGCCTGTAAGGGTGAATGTAACCTTAACTCCCAACCCTTCCCCCCCCTTCCTCCTTTGTTTTTAGCAAGTACAATCTATTCAACTTAACTCATTTGGTAGTTTGTGTCCTTTGTTTTTATTAACATTTGTTACTGTCAACAGGTTTCATTTACTTGTAGTTTGTCATTAAAGTATGTATGGGGAGTAGTACTTGACTTGATTGTGGTGCTGCAGGTTATTGTGCATATCTGTCAATGTTGAAAGAACTGACATTTTGAACATTCTCTGGTCCCAGTTTCTTATATTTTTTCTCTTTTATTTCATTGTGAAGTGACTATGTTTGGGTCAAACAAGACATTTGAAGATGTCATCTTGAGCTCTGAGAAATATTGATGATTAAAGTTTTGTGCTATTTTATAAAATTAAAAATAAATAAAAAAAGAACTGTAACCTGACTTAAAATAGTAAGAGGTAATTGGATAGAAACTGTTCTGCGCAATCAACATTTGTTTGATTTTGAATAGATTTAAAAGATGTTCAAAGTGGATCAGACGTGCAATATGTGATGTAATGTACAGTATTTGTGCTGTAACAAATAATTAGCTACCATTAGGGCTGTTAAAAGGTTTAATATTTTTGTGAGAGCTAAAGATTATAAAATAAGTGTGTTTCTCTACAGAGCAAAGCCTGTGTATCTAGTGAGTCCTTGAGAATAATGCTGGATTGCAAAACCAAACGGATAGAGCAAGTAACAATAAGCAGGCTGAGAATTGGGCAACCATACAGTACACTTCCAATGGGTCTTTGTGATTAGTGCCAGAAAGCTGAAACAGTTGAGCCTGTCCTCCTGAAAAAAGAAATGGAGTGACAAAATTACAGTAAATAGACAGTGGTCAAGGAAGGAAAGTGTTAGTTTGTTTAGTAACTGGATTAGAAAAACAGCTGATGAATGGAAACTGAGGGAGAGTAAAACCTGAAGGAGGCAGTAATGCAACATTGTGGACGCCAACTGCCATAAAACCTCAAAGATGAAGAAGAAGATGCTGTGGCCAGAGTGATTATATCTCTATGGCTCTGGCTCTGGCTATCCATGGAGCGGTGTTACGCGTCTGCACCTGATTGGCTAAAAGTCTCCGGTACGTGAACCAATCAGAGCCCCGTGCGTCTGCGCGCTGTGTTGAAGGCCCGGCCCCTGAAGTCGTGGAGGCATCGCAGCCGAGAAGCCTGGAGCGGCCGCGGCGGTAGTCTCCACCCCGGATACCACACTCCTTCCCCCGGCTCATATAAAAGTAGCAAGACTCACAGGCCGTCCTCGGGCTGCTTTTTTTCTGGTTGATGGTTAGACTGTGCGAGAGAAGGATGAAGTTCCTTGTAGCCGTTACAATCATTGTGGGATCGCTGATTTTTCTCGCTTTCCCAAATGGCTCATCTGCTGACGAGAAGAAGAAAGGCCCCAAAGTAACTGCAAAGGTAGGTGGTATGTTAGCTCGCTGGCTAGCTAGCTGGCTTGCGAGCAGATCATTATCGAAAAATCAAAGCTGTCCCCATTTACTTAGCTACATACTTAATGTATTAGTTAAGGAGGACATTTACAATCGTATTAATGAGTGCATGTAGCCGGGTAATTTAAACAGACAGCAAACTGAATGAAATGGGTTAACGTGAAATGCTCTTAACGGGAATGTTACTCCTGGCTAATCTGAGTGGAGCTAATTTAGCTATCGTAGCTAGTACTTAGCTAGGCCTTAACGTCAACTGTCGGTATTCCCAGATGACGTTTTATTAATTGCCCCACACCCATTTAAGCTTCAGTTATGGTTTCAAGCTTAAACTATTGATGAGTCATTATTTAGCTATTGAACCTCGCTGCTGCATCTCAGTGAGGTGTTCTTATGTCTGGCCTGGTTATGTCTGGGTGCAGCAGGTTTGTCCACGTCCACAGTTAATGGGAAGCTTTGAGCTGACACCACAGACTCTTTGTTTCAAATGTTCCTCACTGCAAAACTCAAAATTACTCCTCTTCAATTGCAAACAAAAGACTGACATCCCAAACTTAACCTCTATTTATAAATACATTTATATTAAAATCTATCTTGCATCACTAACCAGTGTTTTTGTACTGCAAGTGGTGAGTTATAGTGAGTCAGTCAGAATAAACTTTTGTGTAGATTTGGGGGGGGGGGAGTTGTAACTTAAACTTTATTTTAAAACAAATTTTGTTGACTTGTGTGCCTGTAATTTTATAATATTGGAAAAGGGCAGTGAAGAGAAAATATGAATACAATTTTGTTACATTATAACTGGACTAAATCTGGCATAATTTCTTTAAAATACTTTTGGCTGTTTTTTAATATCAGGAAAGCCATCACATGGGAATGGCTCCACTAAAAACTCTCCAACAAAGGAAGACTTAACTGCAGTGGTCTGTGAATTATATTGTATGGTGTTTTACATATTGCTCATATCATAGTCTTAATGTAAAATACTGGAAAGAATGCACCGTATATCTGCCTACGTGATGTAAACCATTTAAAGAGCCGATGCCTTCAAAAGTATGTAAAATAACTTTATAACTTCCTTTTTTTTATAGGTGTTCTTTGACATGAAAATTGGAGATGAAGAAGTTGGAAGGATTGTCATTGGGGTGTTTGGGAAAACGGTTCCAAAAACAGTCGACAACTTTGTCGAGTTGGCGACAGGAGAGGTGAGAACATCACGACAGCCTGCGATGATTTGTTTGGCCCAGTAATCACCAGTTTCATGCCTTAACTGCAAATTAAAATAGCTGAAGCACACATAAACAAAATTGATATACATTTAAAGAATAATTCCTTTGTTTTTACACAATGATGGCGCATAGAACGGGTATCAGTTTCAGTTCGTATTTTATACTTTTAGAGGTCCAGTATGTAATATTTTTAATTATTCATTATCAAAATCTGTGTTGCCCGTTCACAAACGTGTCCTTTTTCATGAGTATTTACCACCACATCGAAGTATTTGCTTGAAATTTTACATTTGAATTTGCATGAACTGGGGTAGACGCTCCATATTCATTCGCCATCTTGAAGTACGTTAGCAGGTAAGGGACATACAGGACATACTGCTCTGCCTTTCAAAAAAAAAAAAGGATATTGAAGAGAGCAAGAGACCGGTTTTTTGAAGCGTGAAGGCTACAGTAGCTGTAATACGTACTTTGAACTGCGTGGCGCGAGAGAGTTGATTGCGATATATGTTCTCAACGCTACATGGGAGAAATTCTTACACATTGGACCTTTTTTAACTTGTGGTCAACATCCTTGTTTAATTTCCCCAAACAATAAACAGCCAGGTCCTGGAGACACACTTTGAATAAGTCGTTTGACTCTCATTTACATGATTCTAAAATGTCCAATACAATCCTCTGATATCCCTTTCGGATTTTTTCAAGTGTTGTTTCGTTTGCTCTCATCAAACAGAGAGGATTCGGTTACAAAGGCAGCAAATTCCACAGAGTCATAAAGGACTTCATGATCCAGGGTGGAGACTTCACCAGAGGGGACGGCACTGGAGGTAAGACACCTGCACGATGGCATTTAACTTTGCAAGAACTAACTTGCTCATGGCCTTCTGCATCTGCAGCTCTCCTGAACATTTAATGGCTTGAGGGTTGTTTCACAATTGGGCTTTTTTTGGGGGTTTTACAAAAAGCAGTTCTGAACTGTGCATATAGTCAAGAAAATGACGAATTTCCAGTGTTCACTTTTGTCTTGTTCCATATAATTTAAGTAACAGATTTGTTACAATCTCCTGAGTGTTTTATTCTATTATTTAATAAAAAAAGGTAAAGATTTTTTTTATTTTTATTTTTTTATATATATGGGCATTTCCACCTTTTAATGACAGGACAGCTTAGACATGAAAGGGGAGAGAGGGGGGAAGACACGCAGGAAAACAGTCAATGGTCGGACTCAACCCCTGGACCTTCTGCATCGAGGAATAAACCTCTATATATGTGCGCCTACTCTACCAACTGAGCTAACCGGCTACATTCTATTATTTAAAAATAATAATAATAATAATAATAATAATGACCCAAGGACAGAGCTCATCTCTTGCTTTAATGAACACCTAAAGTTATCTTAAACGTTGTATTTCTCATGTGTCTGCTGTTTTGTATCGATACTAGTTGAGTAAATTTGACCTTTGGCGGATGCTCTCATTCAGAATGACTCAGAGTTGTTCAGTATTCATGAATAAGGAAAAAGGTCAGCCGATAAAGTGAAGATAAACATTTGGCAGCATTCAAGCCATCCAAGTGAGATGCAAATTAAGCTACAAGGGAGGGAATGTTTGTGGGGAAAAAAAAAACACAATACCAAACCTCAACTAATTGTCTTGCAATGGTGTATGTTTTCTTCAAATGAAGGCAAAAGCATCTATGGAGACCGTTTCCCCGATGAGAACTTCAAGCTTAAGCACTACGGCCCTGGCTGGCTCAGCATGGCTAACGCCGGCAAAGACACAAACGGCTCTCAGTTCTTCATCACCACTATTCAGACCCCGTGGCTGGACGGCAAGCACGTCGTCTTTGGAAAAATTCTGGAGGGGATGGTGAGTGTGAGGCCCGACAGTGATCACATTCTCACTGTCAGACTTCTCAGACTGTCACTGTCTACTGTCTAGTGCTTCTGCGTGTGACGTCAGTAAAAGATTGTGCAAAATGACTCCGAATTGCATCAAAATGATTAAGTACCAATTTGGTGATTTTTACGTTTGTTTCAGCTGTTGAGGTTTTGACAAAAGCAGTTAAGCGGCACCAAAGTGTCAGGAAAATCTCCTTAATTTTCAGGATCTAGGCCTTCTCTTAAAGAGTTTGATTAACATTTTGCCACTTTTCTATATGCACATAATGACATGTTACTTTTGCTTTGACCACAAATGGTACAAATTGATGTCACCATCTAAATGTCAACACTGAAGTTGAGTAGCGTGCAGAAAAGTGCCGATCTAGATACACATGTGTTTGAAAGTAACGGAGTACATTTACTAAAGTATTACAACTTGTACTAAAGTTTTTCAATTATATACTATGTCTTTAAACTCGTACTGTACTTGTACTGTACTTTTTTCCTCCTACATTTATCTGACAGCTACAGTTACTAGGTACAAATTCATGATTTTACAATCTGATGCTTAGTTTATAAAGTAACTCATTCTTACAGATTAAACTACCCAGCAGTATAAAATGGTTTAAAAAAAAAAAAAAAAAATAGTTTCACTTTAATCATCCAAAAACACTAAAATGATGCATGTACATTAATAATCCAACATTATGTACTGTATAATGAGACAACATTAAAAAGGGACTATTCTCTATAAGGAGTACTTTTGACGTATTAAAGTCCTTTTACTGATGATACTTCATTTTACCTATGTAATATTTTTTTTTTTTTTTGTAGAGTGTATTTTTACATAGTTTTACTTAAGTAAATGATCTGAATACTTCTGTCACCACTAATGTTGGATAAAGCCTTTGTTATAAAACGTAAATGAGATTGTGATGGTGCTGAACCATTGTAAGAACCTTTTTTTTTTATTTTTTTTCTACCTTCCAGGATGTGGTGCAGAAGATCGAAGGCACAAAGACAGATGGCCGTGATAAGCCTCTTAAAGATGTTGTCATCCACGATTGTGGCGTAATCACAGTGGAGAAGCCATTTGCAGTGGCCAAGGAGTAGAAGAGTGCTGCTGAGAAAGAACAGGACTGGGGAGAAGAAGAAGGAGAAGGAGAAGGAGAAGAAGGAGAGAGAGCGCAAGCGAGCGTGCAGGCCACCTTGATTTGTCACTAACAGCCCTGTGGTCCAAGAGAAGGGGTTTTGGGGGGGGGTCTGCTGTCTTAAAAGCACCAGAAGAGCATTAACACCAAGCAATCGTAACGACACTCTGGGTCCATTTACCAACTAGCATTCCAAGGTGCACTTAACTGTTGGATGTTTTTGTAAAAAAAATGAAATCTGAAATAAAAGGTTTCAATTTTTGTTAAAATGCAGAGTGAATTTCATTACACCTGGGTATCCCTAGCACCATATACATTTAAGTTTGGGCTTTACTTGTTAAAGTTTCAAGTGTTTAATATAAATATTATATTTAGACAAAATGAGGATGAGCGTTAGAAACTGGTTATATGCCCCGTGAGAACCCTCAAATCACTCTACATCTTGTTTACATACATTATATACACTGTATGCTCACTCTTCTTTTGACCACTAGGGGAGCTATTTACTCAGATGTTGCTATCCCATTTTGATTAAAAAAAATTCTTATTTTGCATGGATTTCTACAAAAAGGAGGAAACCTTGTAGAAATAATTATTGGCTGCCCTGACCAGTGGTGGAAAGGAACTACGTGCAGTTACCAAGTACGGTACTTTAGTACAATTTTGATGTTCTTGTATGTTCTTTAATATTGCTATAGATGAAACTACCCGGCAGTAATTAACCTTTACCAACTGCCACATTAATGCAACAATGGTACTTTAAATATGTGATAAAGAATTTAGTTTTCAAATGAAGCCACATGCATTTGGGCCTTTTAATTCTTCTGTTGCAAGCCTTTCCATTTGGGTATGGCAATAAGTGAAAATCAAACTAAGAGAGGACAGGGTAAAGTATTAAAGTAAAAGTTCTTTTTAGGCAGAATGGTCCCTTTTCAGATAGTTATGACATTTTTATATATGTATATATAATTGGCATAATATTGCAGATGCTTTAACCGATGAGCAGCATTTTAATGTTACAGCTGGTGGAGGTGGAGCACATCTACTTGATATACTGTAGGATAGTTTAATTTAGTCTATAGCAAAGTACAATATTTTATTAATTGATCAAATGTTTTGTTTGTAAAATCTCAATCTGTAAAGTAATTCCAGCGGCCAGATACATTTAGTGAAGTATACAATATTTGCCTCTGAAATGTGGTGGAATAGATGTATAACATAGCATATAATCGAAATAGTCAAAGTAAAAGTACCTCAAAGCTTTCTGTACAGTACTCAGTTACTTTCCACCACTGTTGCTACTTTTACTAACTAAAACATTATATATATATATATATATATACATATATACATCCTTATTTTGCAGAAGACGCTCTAAAACACACCTCTGGACTAAACATGGCAGGCTTTTAAATATTATTTAAAGCAGGGGTGTCAAACTCCACTTCACTAAGGGCCACACTGGAAATGAGAATCACATCAAGGGCCACCCATGTTTAGTTTATTGACATGCTTTTATTTAACCGAAAAAGTCAAATATCTTTGACTGTATTGTTGCATGTCTCTTATAGTCTTCTCACTTACAGTTTGGTCGACATAAAGCCCTAAAAAGGTTCCTTAGTCATCGTAGAATTTAGCAAATCAAGCAAAACAGTGATTACATTTTTAAAAGCAGGCTACCTCACAGCAACCTGTTTCACAGACTGATTATGAAAACTCGAATTTCTGAAGGCTCAAAGTCGCCAAATCTGCCTAAATCTGCTTTGAGTGCAGCGTAATTATAGTTTGAAAACAGTTTCCCGTCATTTTGGTTTGGTGCACAACTAGTCGGGCCAGAATTTGTTGTGAACCTTAATTGATATGCCGGCCGGATCAAGTTTGGCGAGGGGCCGGATTTGGCCCGCGGGCCTTGAGTTTGACACGTGCTTTAAAGTGTCTGTCTGAACTGCAGAGGGCTCCCTCACACCAGAGATCTCCGCTGCACAGCAGAACAGAGGCAGTCCATGTTTGCGGTTTTACATGTCATTTAAGTGCAATGAAATGAGGAACTGTGCATTTCTGTGGTACAGTCATGATTGTCGAGGACATAAAATGACTCTTCTGGTTTTCCACTTTGTTTCTTCCACTTCTACCACACATCTCTAAGGGAAAGAAAGTCGTTTACAGAAGAATCATCAGTATTTGCCTCTGCTTCATCTTCTACAACGAAGGGTAGATTTTTACTGCAGCAGGACACTGGTTAATGTTGTCAATTACAGAAAGAAAAAAAATAGACTTTAGACACACCTTCCTGTGATTGTCTGATCTTCCTGATGCTCATGTGGCAAAAACCACTCCCATTTGGAGCTTTGAGAATTTTTAAACAAAAAGCTTCATTACGTTCTGCTTGACTGGATGTTTTCTGAGTCATAACAAGCAGTAGATTATGGATTATAGTGACAACTGGCCTGACAGACTGACACAGTGAAGTGCATAAATACAGAACTCATTTTTGTGAATAAGCAGTGCAGTGATGGAGTACTGGGCTCGGACTCTGGCTCTGGGATCCTGACTCCACTTGGACTTGAGCATTCATGATATAGCACTCAGAAGTTGGATGAAGTTTCTGACTACTTTGAAGTGTAATAGGTCATAAAATATTTGATATAAGTTATTGATATATATTTAGTCTATAACTGTTTTATGCCAGTGATTGAGTCACTATTCTCTGGACTTGTGACTCGACTCGGACTCAGACTCAGGTAATGGTGACTCGACTTGGACATATCTTTGGTTACTCGGACTCGAACAATAGGGACTCGAGACTTGACTTGAACTCAACAGTAGGTCACTCGACTACAACACTGAAGCAGTGCATTAAATGTCTTTATGCCAGAGTGTAGTAGCCATTTGGGAATAAATTATAAAACTTTTAGCTATCTCTGTATAATGATCAGGGACATAACTCTACATTTGGGTCTCTTACACCACAAAAACTAGACTATTTATAATAGGTTACCCTGCTACTCTCTTTGGCTGCCCCAGATACATTTGTCATATAATGTCATTTATTCCCATGTAGCCACTTTTAGAAGCAGTGTCTGGAAACATGCAGAGGCCATGGGAACAGTGCTGGGTAAGGGAACGGTATTCCTAAACATAACTGACCTCATCTGCTTTTGTCAACTTGTTGGCGGACAGAAGATAATCTGAGAGGTTTTTCACTCATCTGTTTGTTTAGGGATCTGTTTGTTTCTTTAGTCTTCGCTTGAGATGTAAATAGAGGCGGGTGTTTGCTTTCAATCCTGCAGGTTTATGGTTGTAGATTCAATTTAAGCTCAGAGACGATTCAGGTTGTTGGAAATGCAAAGGATCTGAAGAGACTTTTGCTAATGCCCTTCTGTTCAGAATTACTGGAGTAAAGACCATAAATGTATAAATGTATTTTTTTTCAAATGATAATTCTGAATTAAGTCTCAGGTTGTATATATATCTATCTATATATATATATACATACAGTACAGGCCAAAAGTTTGGACAAACCTTCTCATTCAATGCGTTTCCTTTTTATTTTCATGACTATTTACATTGTAGATTTTCACAGAAGGCATCAAAACTATGAATGAACACATATGGAATTATGTACTTAACAAAAAAGTGTGAAATAACTGAAAACATGTAATATATTTTAGATTCTTCAAAGTAGCCACCCTTTGCTTTTTTATTAATAAGGGAAAAAATTCCACTAATTAACCCTGACAAAGCACACCTGTGAAGTGAAAACCATTTCAGGTGACTACAACATGAAGCTCATTGAGAGAACACCAAGGGTTTGCAGCGCTATCAAAAAACAGCAAAGGGTGGCTACTTTGAAGAATCTAAAATATAAGACATATTTTCAGTTATTTCACACTTTTTTGTTAAGTACATAATTCCATATGTGTTCATTCATAGTTTTGATGCCTTCAGTGAGAATCTACAATGTAAATAGTCATGAAAATAAAGAAACACATTGAATGAGAAGGTGTGTCCAAACTTTTGGCCTGTACTATATATATATATATATATATATATATATATATATATATATATATATATATATATATATATATATATATATTAGGCAGTCTGCTAATTGTGGCAGACTGTTGAGCTTCAGATTTGACCCAGACCACTATAATGGTGTGAAGAAAAATTGTGTTAAGTTGGCAGAAGACTCCATGGGAACCATCTTTTTATGGATGGACTGAGTGAGAGAATTGAGAGAATCCGCTTTCATCGGAAGTTGCATAATTAAAGAGGAGTGTGTTAACACTATGATCAGAGTTAAAATATATAACCCACTTTTTGCTTTGATGAGCTGTGATGTAATTTGTAAAAATGGATCTTCTACTGTACCTCAAGTGTTTTACAACTTTAAATGACTCAGTATTAGTCTTTGCAATGCATGTTAAATGCATGTAATAAGTGATTGAGGCAACAACAACCCAACCAAGAAAAAATACGTTTTGATGAGATACAGAAAGCATGTCTGTGACCAGAAGTTCTTGTTTTGCCCAGATTCACTCAGGCATCGAGTGACTCACCAGAAGGAAAATATGGAAGGAATTCCCTGGAGTAGGCACAACCGCAGCTTGCTTAAACCCTCTGTTGTTCGGTTTGGCCTTGTTTGTGGCGATTGGGGATTGTCCGGTGAAACAGTGTTATTCTTCACTTACGGGCTTTGCTGGAAAAGCCGGACATATCTGGCATAGCTTCCTGCAAGAGGCTTTGTCAACGAGATTAAAAGAACACTGGAGAGAATCACAACACGGAGCTCGGAGGTATTCTGTCACACTGGAGGACCGAACGTCCACATCCTGCCCTCCTGTCAGGGACCAGCGGAGCATATTGTTATGTTTGTCTCTTCACTCTGAATGTAGCTGATACAGAACAGGTGCATCTGCCCCCCCAAGATAATATAATGTGATCACTTAACGAGAAGATGGATTCTTGCAAGGTCCAGAATAGGCCTTCAAAAAGTAGTCAGACCTCTTATTAAGTTAAGTTATGATTTTGTGTTAACTTAAAGCTGCACAAACAATGTTGTTATATTAAAGGTCCCATGGCATGAAAATGTCACTTTATTTATTTATTTATTTTTAGGCCACACCCCCACTCTCCACCTTGCCCCCTCTCTCTCTCCTCCTCAATAGCTACAGACAGAATTGGCACATACTAAGGAAATTGTGGGACTGGCTCTAGTGGCTGTAATTCTGCACCAAGTCTGAATTTCGGGAAAGAGACTTCAGATACAGTATTAGGGGACCACTAAGGTCTATATAAAAGAGACTTCAGATACAGTATTAGGGGACCACTAAGGTCTATATAAAAGAGACTTCAGATACAGTATTAGGGGACCACTAAGGTCTATATAAAAGAGACTTCAGATACAGTATTAGGGGACCACTAAGGTCTATATAAAAGAGACTTCAGATACAGTGTTAGGGGACCATTAAGGTCTATATAAAAGCATCCAAAGAGCACCATGTCATTGGACCTTTAACAATGGGTCAAATGAATACAAACCCACAGAGAATTATCGCCAGACTCTGCAGTTGCAACCTTTTAGTGTCTTTCAGCTTGTTGTTGTGGTCTTAAAAGAACACTCCACGGATGTAGCATTGCACTCTTTTAACACTATTAAACTCATGATGGAGAGTTAAAGGATCACAATCAGCTAGAGATATCTTCTTTCTTATTCCACACATTGTGCTTACTTAATCTGGCTCCTACATTACCCACAATGCAGCTTGGTCAGAGATTTGTTTTTACTGTGCTAGAGGCAGCTACGTAAACAAGGAAAGGGCTACCAAGGTCTGGTAAACTCACTTCTTTCTAATTTCACACACCAAGATTTATTTCATTTTCAAACTTGTAGTCTTCAGCCCAACTAATGCTGCTTCAATTGACATCACTTGAGGCAAATTATCAGATGTCTCCCTCTGCAGCCAAAAAACAGCTCCCCTTTAAGGGCCCACAACACTGAACATGATTCAACCTCATTGATCAACCTCGTTCTGGTTGCTGTTTTTAGCGAAAAGTTCTGAAAACCAACTGTACACTATCTGCCCAGCACCAAACAGCAGACAGACATAGTTAGTGGTAAAACATGGTGGAGCATTTAGCTTTTTTCCCCTCAGGAGTCGGTGGAGACCAAAGCAGAGCTAAAATAAGAGTGAAAATCAGACTTACAGTATATTTGTTGCTTGGCAACAAACAAAACTCCATATTAATGGTAATGTTGCTCCATATCTGCTGAATATGTAAATAGCTAAATAGTTGCTTGCTAACAACTTAAAAAGGTGTGTATGACTTTTGGCTAATTCTGGAGTTTTACCCCCCCCCCCAAAAAAGATGATCAATGCTGCTTTAAAATATATTAAATGTCCCTTTTAAATCTTTAAATTGTGCAAACTGCGATGTCCAGGTCTCTACACATTTTTGACGACGGAGTTCAAGCCCAAACATTGGCTGCTCCAGGACACTGAGAGGCTTCAGTGTTGTCTTTCTTTGCGTTTTGCATCATTGCTGTGTTGACATTTGTATCTTTGTCACGTGAGCTCTGGTTCCTTTCAGCCTCTCTCACTCTCTTTATAGCAAAGACCTGTATGGTGGAGTGCTGCAGAGATGGATGTCATGGCAGCTTCCGGCCTCTGCAGAATACGTCTGAAGTCGTCACTGTACTCGCCCGGCTACTGTGTTTGGCAGGATTTCATATTACTGAAGGTGCTTGCTGTGCGCCTGGGGGCCTTCTCAGTGCTTTTGCAATTTATTATCAATGCCCCGAATACAAACCTATCTCAGATGTGTGCAGAGAGTTGCATGGACTTCATGGTTTGGCAATATTTTAATCAATTCATTGTTGGTTTTGGTCTTTTCATGGGGTTTTGTAGACCATAAGAAAACATATAGCATGTTAACAGCCACATACTTTAACTTCCCAAACTTGTTATGCTGACATACTTGAAATATCAGGAATATGAAACAATCATGTAAAAATACAAACAAACAGGTCAAACAAGTCTGTTTAGAAGGAAAGCGACCGATGCATACTCACAAAACAGTACAACTAACAGCTTAAAAGAAACCTCTGAAAGGCCTGAATAAAGCCGGGATCAAGTTCAACATAACAACAGCCGAAGCACGTCCACAAAGATAAGGAAACACAAACATGCAGTGTACAAATCAGAGGGGAAACAGTTCGACAAGAGAAGTATAAATATACAATATGAGCAGCAGCGTGGGAAAGGTCGCTGTGGGAACTGGGCCTTGTGTTTTTGTCAATGAGTTTTAGAAAGTCGGGCTCTGACTCCAGTACAACAGACTTTTGGGTTCCCACCCAGACCTATAGCCGAGCGTGTGGTGTCACAACCATTTCTTCATTGTTCTCCAGTTTCCTCTCTCAGATTCTTTCCCCCTCCTTTGCTGCTTGCAGAGTTTGTCATGTTGTTCTCTGGAAGGAGCTTTCTTTCTGGACGTGGCCGAGGCGGCAGTGACATGCCAGGTTCCCACGATCTCCTGCCCTTCCTCCAGAGTTACTGCTTGCTCACCGCTCTGAACAGGAAGACGGTGCAACAAGGCCACTGAGAGTGCGTGCTAATTTAGGCCAGCTCTGCTGGGTTTCTATTGTCTTAAATGAGAATTACGTGAAAGAGCACGTGTCTTCTCTGAAGCTCATCACCAGTAAATCTAAGTTGTGTGCGTGCGCATGCTTTAACCTTGTGAGACATTAATGTACTTATAAGGACCGAAAAATAGGAAATATCTTCATAATCAGTGAAAAAGTCACATTTTCTCCAGAAAAGAGAAGGAGTTAGGTCAGGGTTAGAGGTTAGAGAGCAGCACAGCGCTTCCTCTCTAATACAGTAAGACGGTGGTTTCCAACCTGGGGGTCAAGACCCCTTAAGTGGTTTCCAGAGAATTCTGAGGGGTCACAAAATGATGGACAAGATAGGAAAGAACAAGAATAGATCAATCTGCTAAAGTGATTTTGTTCTTTGTAGATTTTCTTTAATCTTTGCTTTTTTAGCCCCGCCAGCGGTTTGGGGCTCACCACTTTGGTCCAGACAGAAATATCACAACAGCTGTTTTTGTTCAGACATTCATAGTACCCAGAGGACTCAGCCTACTGACGTTGCCGATCTCCTGATCATCAGGTCAAAATTGACATTTGTTCAATAATTTGGTTTATGACAGAATACCTGCGAAACTAATGACATTCCCACCAGCCTTAGCCTTTGAATTGGTGCTAATAAGTAAATATTAGCATTTAAACTCTTCAGGCTTCTAAACTTCATTCAAATGAAGCCTGAAAAGGGAAAATATTCACTTCACTTTGTTAAAAAATGTTCTTTAATCCCAAAAATAGCATTACTTATTAAATATTTTGACTATTTTTCTCTATTTGCTATAGATTATGGAAATACTTTAGTACATAAATAGCCCTTGTTTGTGCTTGCTTACAGCTTATTGTACCATATATTGTTGAGCCACCAAAACTAGAAAGTCTTCAAAACCTTTAACCATACTGCATTTTTCACTTTAAAGAAATTGTCTTAAGGCTGTAAAATCCATCTTTACCTCATCTTCTTTACATCATCTTTCATCTCAGCCTTAGGATTAAAATGAAAGTGTAGTTAATAAGTAAAAATCACAGGGGATAATAGCTTTCCGCTTGCTCTGTGCAGACCAGGTGGCCTTAATGCTCTGTACACTCAGTCCAGGGTACTTGGCTAATTAAAGTCCCCGGCTTGGATGCATATTTTTGGGCACAAGATAAAAGCTGTGGCGTGGGGACACTGTTAAGTGCTCCGCTAGAGACAATAAAAGTGCTGCTGCATTCCTGCTCGTCTCATGTAGCTGGGTGATAGCAGTTGCACTGGGTTATGCAGACTAGCTAATTGAGGGGGGGGTTCTGTAAGAGTATAAAAAAATTCATTCTTACTATAGCTCCTCAAGCTATGGACCTGGTGCCAGATTTTCAATCATTTTGATTTATTTGTGTGTTGAGAGAAATAAAGAAAATCAAGTCTATATGTATTCATGAAGGAGCAAAAGTAAGTGCATTTTAATTTAACATTTATGGGTGCACATACTGAAGGAAGATACTATAACTTGTGATATTAACACTAAAAGTCTTCACGGTCCTTTCAGATCGTTCCTCTGTGGTGCACATATACAGGATGGTGGAAGGACATGGGACAGCAGGACTTATGCAATAAAGCGCAGAGCTGAGGGGCAACATGCTAGGCTTCTTTTAGAACAGAGTAGCTCTGTTGGAATCAGCATATCCAGTCTGATAGTGAGCCATTCATTCAAAACACTGCTACTGTTCTATGGGACAACTGGTTTAACAGGTGGGGAGTTCATACAAATAAGTGAACATGCCTTCTGTCGTGGATGATGCCAGCCCTTGGTTTTCCTGTTGTCGTCCCCATTAGCTGTTGTTACAGCAATAGCTTCTCTTGCTTGGGTCCATTATTTACAATTCTTATGAAACATCTAACTTCCAACTTGACAATGGTGGAAAGTAACGTCATACGTAACGTTACTCAAGTAGTGTACTTAAGTACAATTTTGAAGTACTTGTACTTATCTTATAAGCATTTCCATTTTCTGCTACTTTAAACGTCACAAATCGGAGGAAAATATTGTACTTTTTATGCCACTAAATTGATCTAATGCCTTTAATTAGTAGTTCCTTTGGAGATTCAGAGATTATTAATACAAAATATAATCAACAAAAAATGATGATGCAATATTATGGATAATAAGAATTTTGTTGATCCCGTTGAAATTCACAATTAAGGTATGAGCTTACCCCTTAAAATTTTACTTTTTTCAATAAATATATTTATTCATTTAACTCAGTTATATTTTCTGTTACATGATACATCTCCACATGATGGTCTCATGCCATAAATAATAGCCTCTGTTTGATTTAAATGTTTTGTTTTATTGAAAAAATATTGACCTAAAATAATATCACAATCGGATTTAATGTCGCCTAAGATACCACGCTTGATGGTAGTTTTTGCCTCTAACGGCGCCTTCCAGGCAACTAAACATAACCATTGCCGCGCTGCCTGGAAGGGGACGTTGGGGGCAAAAAACACCAAACGCCGACAGACATACGGTAGAGTCTCAGATCATTTGTTGGAAGTAAATTAGAGTCCCTTAAAGCTTACCCTGTCCAAACTGCCTGTAACTGATTATTGCTGCAGACGTTCATTAATTGATTGAATTAATTGTGGTGAGACAGAGATTATGTGTCTGAAGATCAGATCAGCTGCAGGACAGGCAGCTCTACCTGAGAGACAAACTCCTGGAGAGCCGCATTACACAGTGAGACAATCAGCTTATAAGAGGTGCTGAGTATGACCGCAGAGAGAGTACAGCATGGCTCAAACTCTGCACGTGTTGAGTTATTATCATGTGAGGGCAACTTCCTGAGGAAAACAAGGTGACACTTGTGGGAGCGACGGGACTGGACCGATATTTCCTCCACCACTCTGCAACCATTAGCCTCTGCAATGTTCTATAAAACAGTGCAGCTTTCATTTAACAAAACATTTCCTTGTTTGCTAGTTATCCTAAAAAACAACTGCGAGTTAGCCTGTAGCTAACGTTACTCCTTAAAATGACTATATAACTTTTTAATGTTCCTAAATCTGTCATTTTTCATGCAATGGTCTTAAATGACCAGTAACAGCAAACAGTGAAAAGAACGCTCTTCTTATATAGTTTTTAGTAAGGCGTTGGCCTGGGTTCGATTTTTCCCACGAAGTCAAAGTATACCCATTGTAACCCATTGTGATGGGTCACAGATTTCTTCTGCCTCAATCAACCTCTGCTTCATGTACGGGCTTCCTTTTCCACTCATGCCGCACATCGCGTGGGACTATACTGACAACTGTTTTTCTACCATACACTGAACTGAACCACCACCATTCCCCGCATCCGGCCTCTTCTCGAATTCCCCTGACCTGCTTTCCCCTTGGAAACCTGGACTTGCTACTTGAGTACTTTCTAATAAACCTGGTTTCATTCACACTCCTGGCTCTGCGTCTGTGTGATGGCCTAGGCCACACACAGACGCAGAGCAGCCAGCAATGGTAGTATGGTACACAATTTCACCCCATGCAAATTCACATAGTACACATTCATTTATTGTGCAGTCAGCCACACCCCAAACAATTCAGGCATCAAAACAAACAAAAACATTACACTGTTTGGTTAATTCATAATCCACATTTATTTCCTTTAGCTTTACATGGTTTAAATGGAGTGCACTCCTTCCTACTTTGTAAGGTTTTCTGTTCTATTAATCTTATTTATATTTTTTTTTTAATCTTTGTTACCATGCTGGTGGTGAGGTCCTTCCCAGTACAGAAAAGGTATGGCCAAGGGTGAAGGACTGTTATATACTATGGCCTGTCAATTGGGCCGTACCATCGACTACCATGCTGGAGGGGGGATTTAGGTTTAGGTTGGGTGTATTTGTATTAGTTGCAATTATGTCCATTTTAGTTTTCCCCGTGTGTGTAATTTGGTTTGGCCATGTGGGTATATATGTCCCCTGTTTTTCCCTCAATCAAGGGGATCATTTTTGTTGAGTTTGTAGCGTGGTCTGTTATAATTATATTGTGTTGACCTCTGTTATAGGCCTACATCTTAAGTTCTTGGTTTATATTGGTTTTTGTATTTTTTAATTTTAAATAAAAACCCGCTTTTCAACAAACTCCTGTTTTTCCTCATTGCTTTACTGCTTGGTCTCTGACAGTCTGTCTGCATTTGGGTTGTGATTATCATTCACACGTAACAAGAATAAGAACAAGATGAAGGATGACGATCGGCACACTGAATTGGTGTAATTACAGGCCAGTGAAAAAAATTCAACGACGCCCATCACATATTATACACCATTAATAAAAGAAGCAATCTGTCTGATCAAGTTAGGCAAAAACTTAAAAGCACGTCTCCCAATTTGGTTCAAGTATCAGGACATCGTGTATAGTGAGGATTTGCATTATTATTTCAGGATGTGGGGTAGCAGTTGGAGCGGAAAGCCACATTCAGTATACTGTACAAGCACCCTGTAGATCAGCCCCCAAAACAACACACTCTTTGCTCTGTGTAACAGCGTCCACCATGTGACTAAGTACATGTAAACAACCTCAAATCATCTGAAGAACAAAAGCAGACACCTTGTCCTTCCTGTGGACGCCTACACGCTTGGCTCCATTGTTGACTAGGACCTCGCCCACAACAATCATCATCATCGACTTCCACTGACGATATGGCAAAGAGCGATGGGCTGCTCTTATCCACAACAACTATTTTAGTCAAGTCCAGCACAGTTGTCGATATATTTAGACATTAAAACAGAAAGCGGGAAAATATAGGACTTCTGGACATGAAGTTTAGTGTGTTCTTGTGTTTGTTGGGATTACCTGCACAAGTATATTAACCTTTCCCCACACAGAATATTGGACACCGTCAGAGAGGAACAATGGAAACTTTAGATCAAGAGTTTGTTCAGGAATTGTCATAGAACACAGACAAGCCTAACCCTAACCCAACCTGCCTAACCCTACACACAAGTTATACAAGGAAATGTGATATTTAAATTTTTCAGGACAGGTAAGATGTTTTCCAAAATCTTAGATACTGTAGTGACAGAGGAAAGGTGAAGCCCTGTAGCAAAGGGCCCTGGGCCAGACTCCAACCCCAGGCGGTAAAGACTCTGAGTTAACAGTAGCCTATGCGCTCTACCCTGTGAGCTACCTGGGGCCTAGCAGCAAAACTTCCAAAAACTATAAAGGCAGAAAATCTCAAATCTAGGTATTACTTTTTTATTTTATTTATGTTTGCATAAGTGTGTCTCAGAGTAAGCAGTATTCACACAGTTTAGAAGTGGCAAATGTCCAATTAAATGTAAGCTAACCTAACTGACGTTTTTTAGGCAAATGTTATTGGCATAAGAATTTGTGCTTGTATGTTGTGTTAGTTTTATGAAAATGTAGATTAAAATTAATATTGAACAGAATTTATAAGGGTTCAGGTCAGATATGTTGATTGTGTTCTTATGACTCTTTTACTACTAAACGGGTCATATATTAGAACAGCTAACGTTAGCTTTTTCAGTTGGTTCGGTTAGCTACGTGACGCATTATTATGGATCCCACCTGGCTTCTTGGCAAAACCCGCCCTACGAAGCAGCCCGGTTCCATTACCTTGTGCGGGGGTAACCCCGTGCCGATCGTAGCACGCGAATGCTAATGAAGGGCGGGTCTTGCCTAGAACTGCAGTGGGTTCCATGACAGTTACACCTGGCAGTATGCGTAAATATTTAGTAACAACTTATCTAAATACTGGTGTGGTGCAACCTGTATTGTTAAAAGAAACTTCAATCTCAACAGTAAACACTTGCGTTAAAACTATGGCTATAAGTTTGAACTTACAAACAGCTGGTGCTACCGGCTCCCAGGTTTTTGACCCCACTGTTTCAAATCCCAAGTATTTCTCTGTAACATTAAATAGGCATTACTAAATCAGCAGCAATCAAATTAAGAAAAAAAAAAAACCTGCAAAGAGCTCTTTGAACATGAAGTAAATTGACTGGAGATAAATGTTCCTTTCCCTGGCAGACTGTGTTGAGGAAGTTAGTGGTTCATTTGAGGATGAATGTCATCCTAGCTTGGAAATTCATTCAAACAGACTCCATATAGCTTTGGACATACGGACAAAATGACCGCAATCGACCGCAAAAAACTGACTTGAGCGCTACAGCCTGCAGTATGAATGTAGTTTTTGTTTAGTGGCATTTCTCCGCACTTCATATATTTACTTAAAAAAACATGTAGCATGCTTACACAGAAATGGTATTAGGCTAATGGAATGTCACACCTCCTCCAGGCCCATTTCTAATACCAGCATCTGGATGGATGTCTCGTTCCTCACGAGCTTCTTCTGAATATTTCATCTTTAAAGCAGAGATAAAGTGTCTTGTGCCGTTCACACGATCGAGTGTCAGTCCCATACAGCGTCGAGGCGACAGGATGAAACACGAGAGATCTTTTTCTTTTTCTGCCAGCATCTCATGTGCGACTCTGGGACGCTGCGCTGGAGGTCACGAAGGGCAGCTGAGGGACAGTTTGTCCTGGAAACTAAAGATGCTCAGTTTCCACCTGAGCTAAAGCTTCAGCTCAGATTGCTTGTTGTCTGCTGCCGCTGCTTCAAACAGTAAAACAAAGGGACTTGTTCTGTCCTTTGGAAAGAAAACTTTTTTTTGGAAATTATTATATTATTTTATTTTATTGTTTGTCTGTTTTGTCACAAATGTATGTGCCCAGATAACTTCTATGCTGCTGATTTTGTTTGCTTCAGAAAAGCATCAATTGACTGTGATGTTGCCTCAACTTTCAAATATTTAGCATTTGCCCCGAGAGACTGACCTACCCTTACAGCTTTCTCTCGCTCTAAATCAGCAATTGCCTTTGTAGAGCAGCTGAGGTTATATGTCTTGCTCAAGGGCAGTTATTGGTTTGAGAATTCAAACCAACCACGTCTCCTAACTGAAAGACATCCCCTTATGTCTAATTTGTTAGGTTCTCATCCTTGTGTGATTGTTTGGGACGCTGCCTCTTCTCATGACGTTAACACAGTGAGGTGGTGAAATCCTGAGGTGGTGAATCCTGGAAATAAACATTATCCTTAATTATCGTGAGCAAATTTCACAGCGCAGGCGATGAAGATAAAGAAATGTAAACTAATTACAGCTTAATCTTTAATGATTACAACATCATTAGTTGAGATGTGGATCATCTAGACTAGAACTAAATCTGATTAAACTTGCTGTAAAGTTTTTGACACTACTGCTGTCCTTTACTGGACACAGACTCCCTCGGCTGGTTTCACTCACTGTTACATCATGATGAGGATGCTGTTTCATAGTGGCTTGCGGGTGGCAATGACCCCCGTGTCCCCTGCTTACCCAAGCAAAGATGGACCGCCTACATGCTGTGATGTGCCAGGATCAGGTAGCTGGGCTGCTATCTTGTTACTAATCTGATAATCTGGTTGGCACAGGGACTCTTTTCCGTTCCTCCTTACATAACTCTGTCTATGTTCACATTCAGGCTGAGAGTCTGGGCCAAAATGACCACTGTGAAGGACAGACAGACAGTTTTAGAGGAAGAGCAGGACTCTGTGGTCACTTCCAAGGAGAGACTTAAGCTTGTTTTAGCTCTCTCCCTAGTTCACGTTGATCCCTACAGGCTTTTCTTCGGAGAGGTCAAGGTAAACCATAGTAATAGTAATAATAATAATAATAATAATAATAATAATAATAATAATAATAATAATAATAATGCAACAAATAAAAATCTAAATACTTTTTTTTATAAAAAAAAAAAATAAAAAAAAAAAAAATAAATAAAAATAAAAAATAAAAAATAAAAAATAAAAAATAAAAAATAAAAAATAAAAAATAAAAAATTGTCAGTCAGTCCATAAGCCATCTTGAAAAGATGTGTTTTAAGTCTGTTTATAAAGTCAGTAATTGAGTCACAGTGTCTGATGTGGTCTGCCAGTGAATTCCACAGCTTGGGGGCGGTGTAGCTGAAAGCCCTCTCTCCCAGGGTGCTGAGGTTCACACTAGGGACATGCAGTAGGCCTGCTGTACTGCTAGGACTAGGCCCTGGAGCAGTTTTGAGGGTCCCGAAATCCAGACATCCTAATCTGCTGAAAGTGTGATTATAAACTATTACCTTCATCAAGAAATGGGAAAATATGTATTGCCACAATCGTGTTTAATATTAGGTCTGCTAGTGTTTGCTTTTTCTTTCTGTCATTGTCACACATGTTTGTCTTCTTCTAATGTGGCCTCCACTTTCTCAGATCTTCAGCAGACATTTCAAGTAATCACATCACAAAAACACCAACAGCAGTAACTGTTTGAGTTTAGAATTTGTTTAACTATAAGTGAGGACAGTGTTATCATGGCAAATGTGCTCTAAGTCAGCTAGACTGAGAGAATTACTCAGTATTTTTATTTATTTACCTTCGGCATCTATTAGAGATTTGACCAGCTTTTTTCTGGTCATGCAACTGTTAGAAACATGCCGTTTTTTTAGGTCAGGTAGAATCTATCTTCGTTGATCCTGTATGTTTGTTTACCGCTTTCATGGCTGAACTAACATTACAGCTGTAGCGCGCTGGGTTTGCGTGTTTACAGGTATATCTGGCATCCCGGCCTGGCTGACAAATTGGGCAGTTGATGGTCAGACAGGTCAAAACACAAACAGAAATTCCGTCACGAAACGGAAAATTCAAAAGGAGAAATTACTGGAATTAGCATTGTTGTCAGAAAAGATAGAATTTAAACTTAGCATGTTTCCTCAATATCTGATGACGCATTGGGGTCATTTCGGGATTTATTACAGTAAATATATTATATATTGGACCTTTAATATTGGGTTATGATTATTGATGCATGCATACATAATCATCATCATCATGTATTTAATTGATGATTGTTGACTGTATTTTGTATTGTTTATCTGATCTGAACCTGCAAAGTAACTCAAATTATCAAACAAATGTAGACTAGTAAAGTAAAAAGTGAAATCTTTGCCTCTAAAATCTAGTGGAGTACATGTTAAGGTTGCAGAAAATGGAAATACTCAAGTAAAGTACAAGTACCTCAAAATTGTACTTATGTAGTACTTTCCAACACTGGTAGCCTATGTTTATTGGAATATTACATTAATCTAATTAAAACTACAATTTAGTTGAAATAAAGTTGCAGTACACTTAACATAAAACATGATCATTACATAAATTCTGCGGGGATTGATAATTATATGTTTTAACTGTTTTGTCAGTTTGTTTACTTTCTCATGAGGCTTATGAAACCAGCCTGATATGGATTACCCATGATGCCTTGCTCTAGCTATAAATCCCCCCTTCATGCGCTGTGACCCGCAGTCGTGTGCTGCTGCAGAGCAATGCGTAGGAGTAGCTACGATCTCTCCCACAAACAATTACACTAGATACACCTACCGCAACAAGGATTTGCCTTAATTTACGGATGGTGAAATTTTCTGTCGAGTTTTTATCGAATAGTAATTGTTTTAGTTGTAAGAAAGGACCTAAAGACTCGTGTTTCCTCGAAGCTATCATGCTGAACACAGAGGAAAGGTAGGAGGATGCTAATATTGTTTGTTTGGTTGTTAAACCTGTATAGAGTTGTGCTTGTTGAAATAGTTTGAATTTACTTTAGTTTTAGCTAACGTTAGCTCGCAAAATAGCAAGAAAACAACACCGAAAAAAGGACAGGACGCTCTGACCGGACGCTTTAAACAGACATGACATAAACATGCGCTGCTCGTTTTATGTTTGCAGACTGACCTCAAGATGAACAACTGTTTTATACGATGTTTTTTTCTAACTCGCTGCGGATGATTTTTAGGAATATCCAGAGAGATGTACTAAATATTATTTGGTAATATTTCTCTCCGAGTGTACACCACAGCAAAAAAGCATCCATGAACATAACATGCATAGTTAAAGGGAAATTAATTATTACTTGTTTTAGTGGTGGATGTGGAGGCCCTGGAGGGCTGCGAGGCTCACTTATACCCCAGCCAGGATACGTTTTTTTAATTTATTTATTTATTTTTAAATCCCCCATTACATCGCAAGTATGAGACTTTTATTATCTTAAGTGAAACTGAAAGTTGTTTCACTGTTCAAATACTGTAAGACATGGGGCTGCAACCAAAAATTAGTTTAACTATTGATTAATCTGTTGATTATTTTAATCGAATACTTGATTAATCGTTATATCCGTTCAATGGCCCAAATATATTACATTTTATTATTTACAAATCTATCAAACCGAGAAAAGTTGCAGGTACTTGCATACAAGTAACTAGAAAAGGCAAATGTTACACAGCTTTGCTTAATAAATAACGTAAATGATGAATTGATTACTCTTACTTCAACACTAAAGAGACTGCTAAGCCTACTGGAGAAATTACATTCCCACTAATGATAGTGCGGAAATGATTAGTCGATCAATGGATTGGTTGATAGTCAAAAAAGCAATTGACAACAAAGTAATTGATAAATCAAAAATGTCATTGGAAATGAAATATCTTTTGAGTTCTGGACTGTAAGTTGAAGTGAAGAAACAGCTTGTTCAGGCTAATACCACTGTCACTATTGAAAAAAGTAAAGTTTAATGATATTTCATAAACACATACCTTATACATTTTACAGTTGTAAAATGGGGTAGGCTTTTCTACCACTGTACATGGTGTACTGAAGGTAGTGCCATACCTTCACTAAAAAAAATAAAAAATGATGCTGTTGTACTAGTGTCACCATAGTAGTCATATAGGGAGCTGGTGTCATGGTGGTAGTAATATGTCTTACTAATGCAGTCCTGGTTTATGTGAGAAGTGATAATAAGGTAGACCTAAGATTCATAATTTGATGTGCAATTGCATGGATAAATCATAGTGTATTGTGTTTTCTCTTTACAAAAACAAAGTTATGTTTTTGTCCTGTGGGTTTTATCATCTGATACAGAGAGGAAGAAGTTAATTGATGCTGTGAGCAGTGGCTCTATTAGCTATGTTACTGCCATGTCAGCTGAAGGCATCAACTGGCCTACATCAGCCTGGTTGTATAACCCCCTCCCCTCTACTGGTTCATCAAGCATCAATGGATTCTGTTTTTGTGTGTGAGAGGCTTACAGGGGTGCGTTCGGTCAAAAACAGCTGGATTATCAGACCTGACCTACCTGAGTGTAACTAAGTCCCCCTTTAAGTGACTGGCAGACCGTTCTTGTTAGTGGTTGCTGTGGTTTCTGGAAGATTCTGGATCTGAGCGCTGTTGAATTTTCTGTAACGAAACCTAAACATTCATTGTGCCAACCGGTTTTAATCAAAGGTATCTGAAATGCAGAATGGCAGCCAAGACATTTAAGGCACAAATGCCACCACAGATAGTTTTGTGCTGGACACACCCAACCAATTGTTCCTCTGCTTGACACCATCTTTGTTCTTTGATGAATAGATTGATTTTGTTTCCTGTCAAAGCTAATGTTTTCGCAGCAGGCGAGGTGATAGGCATGCAGGCTCAAATGCTGCGTTAATAAGATGGTCAATTATGACTCTGCTTTGCTCGGTCGTCATTTGGTGTCATACGCTTATTTATTGTTGCCACAGGTTTACCAAACTGTGCCTCTAGTGACAGCCTGTGCTGAATTACACTGATGCAGGTTTTGGATGTAATGAACTACATTCAGCCTGAAATTTTGGGTGGGGCAAATGTCTGTGTAAAGGATGTTTTTAAAGGTCCAATGACATGGTGCTCTTTGGCTGCTTTTACATAGACCTTAGTGGTCCCCTAATACTGTATCTGAAGTCTCTTTCCTGAAATTCAGCCTTGGTGCAGAATTACAGCCACTAGAGCCAGTCCCACAATGAGCTTTCCTTAGTATGTGCCATGTCTGTGTCTGTAGCTATTGAGGAGGAGAGAGAGGGGGGGGGGGCAAGGTGGAGGGTGGGGGTAAGGCCTTGACCAACTGCCACTTTGCTTGTTTGAAAGCCATGATGTCTCTCTCATGGGTGGGCCAAATTCTCTGGGCGGGCAAAGCAGAGAAAGGGGAGGTAACCTTGCTCCTTATGACCTCATAAGGAGAAGATTCCAGATCGGCCCATCTGAGTTTTCATTTTCTCAAAGGCAGAGCAGGATACCCAGGGCTTGGTTTACACCTATCACCATTTCTAGCCACTGGGGGACCATAGGCAGCCTGGGGGAATGCATATTAATGTTAAAAAACCTCATAAAGTGAAATTTTCATGCCATGGGACCTTTTTAAAATTGCTGTGTACTACATATTAATGCTGCCTTTTTGTTGCATTCTTAATTGATGGGGCTTCTATTTATTTAGTTTCATTATAATTATATGAAGGTATAACTATTCTAGTCTCCCAAAGTGGCAATCCTTCCTTTTTTTTTTTTTTTTTAAAACGTTTACTTATGTTTTACTTGTTTATTGCACTTCACAGTCAGACATGCTCACTTTTGTTATTTGCTTTAAGACTTTGCTTATTTGAATAGCCTGCTTTATGCTGGCTGGGTTTTTTAGGCAAGTTTGGTTGTGTTTGTTGCCTTCTGTGTGTCTGACCATGCACAGCGAAAGTTTGGGTCCAGGGGTCAGTGCAACGTGTTTTGACAGGGATACATCCATCCACACTCCGAGCATGTGTGCCTTTCCTGTTTCTGTCACGACATCTTTTCCGACACGCTGCTCTGCCAAACGTCCAGGGGTCGGAAGAGGTCTGAGGACTCTCCTGTTTACTTTACTGCATGGTGTTGTTTATGTCTCCGACCTAAACCATTTTTGGGCCTGACAAACTTGTTTATGTTGAAAATCTGGGTTAAAGTGTGTCTTTTTTTCATTGTGAAGCTGGTAATTATAGTGTTAGAAGTTGGGTTTGTGTGTTTCAGCATTCTTGGAGGACCTGCCAGAGCACTTCCTGTTTTGGTTGAGTTGTGTATTTCTTGGCTGTCGGTTAAAACTCTGCCTCAGCAGCCAGCCAGCCAACTCGGGCTGTTCACCCCCTCAAACAATTCACCTGAATCAGTTCTCAAAACAACTCCGAGCTCAGGAAGAGCACACTGGCAGTGAAAGCATTCATCCTTAAAAAATAAAATGTTCCTCTTGCATACACACTCATGCCTCCACCACTCCTAGCCGAATCGGACGATGACGCACTTGGCATCTTTGAGTCTCCCTGCAACACACAGGTGATTAAATCCTCACCAGCATATTAATACAGTCCAGAGTTGTGAGTGGTGCACATTCAAGTTGAGTCCATTTCAAGTCGACATTCTATAAAAGCGTAACCTATATATGTTTGTAGGGTGACCTATTGGGGACTTAAGGCTGCAGCTCTATAGCTGGAGAGGCATCATGGTATGTGTGTGGGGAGTGAGGAGGGCTAGTGTGGCTGAAATGTCAGAAGACGAAAGTGTTGCCTTTCAAAACAAGGTGGCATTTCCACCAAGGACAGGCTCTCCTGTCTGTTTCTGGGAAGGGATGATGAAAAGAGAAGCAGGTCTTGACATCTTGGCAAGAGGGCTAATCTCTTCCTCCATCTGCGTCCTACCTGTCGTCCCTGATGCAGTCTGTATCGCTTTCCTTTCTATGGAGTAAATGAGGAGCATCTCTTGGCAGTCTAAACTGTTTTTAGAGGAGATTCGTATAGATTTTTCTATAATTTAACATTTTTTATTTAAACACACACACACACACGAAAAGTTGACACAGTAACTACAATATTCAAAACCATACAACAAAATAAAAATGGATTCCACTAATTTAACTTACTGTAAAAACACAAGGAAAAACTAAAAGAGATTCATGAAAGGTTGAGGTTACAACACACAGAAAGCAGCAGTACCCAGCAGGTATAACCTAAACATCTAGCTGAATCGTTACACATGTTAATTTGGTTTATAGTTTGTAATTTTGTTACTCAAGTACTACACTTAATTACAATTTTTAAGGTATTTGTGCTACATCTAATCTACTACATTTCAGAGGGAAATATTCCCTTCATGTGCTTTTTACTCCACTACATTTATCTAACAATGTAGTTACTGGTTACTTTTACGCACACATTTTTTATTTATTTTTTTTTATCTCAAATCTGATGCTTTGTTCTAGATTAAACCAGTGGTTTCCATCATTTTCACATCTCAACCTTGCGAAGTTAAGAACCAAGAAGTGCAGTTTCTGCTGCAAAGTAAACAGGCCAGGCATAATGAGCTTTGTTTTCCGTTGCTCTCTCTCTTGGGTTGTAGCTATGCAGATCAAGCTGTCCGGGTTACCTGTCTAGTGTTCAGGGAACAAACCGAGATGCATGTATCTGATGTTTTACTGAGGTACATAACTCGGTGATGTCAATAGTCACTCAAAAACATGTCTGTCTTGCTGATGCAGTTTCAGACAAAAGTTTGTCTATCATTTCGGGTTTCATTAAAGGTGCTAGAATCCCTCGGGGCAAAACTGAGGCAAGCTGGGGAAGGTAAATTTGACAACATGAGAATCTTCAGCCTTCATGTCCAGGCCCATCTGGCAGTGTTGTCCAGCTGCCATTATGTCTGGTTTGAGATGCATGACTGTAACTCAAAACGCCAGAGATGTGTGTTCCCAAAAGCCTCGCAAGCTATTTGCAGAGGTGTTTACAGATCACGTGCTTGTTCATGGTGCATGCCTTCTTCCACACGCACAACCCGTCAGGAACTCTTCAAATCCAGTTCTAAATCGTAGGCTTTCATGTTAAACTATGTGTCAGTGAACTAAAACTTGCTGGAGTTGGCCCACGTCATTTGTTTGAATTGTGGTCACAGGGTTGGAGAAATATGCGAAAATCTATATATAAAACCAACAGGACCTGACTAACTAGTCCACGGAAGTCTCATGTTAAATGCCACCAATTTCCAGTCAGTGTGATACTTCTTCGAAGTAGAAACTTGTCTGGCAGATCTTCTGTCTGAGGCAAACATTACAATATTTCTCATCAGAATAAAGTCAAACTGGAGGACCCCAAGTTATCATAGACTGTAAAATGAGTGGACGTAACATCCATGACGTCACCCATTGGTTTATGGACTGCCGTTTTGGAAGCCTTTAGTTTGGCGATACGGGCGTCACCGTCTTGGTATTTTGCAACCGGATGCGTCAGTTTTTGACGAGGGGGTGGAGCTGGGGAGAATTGATGCGGCCATGCCAGTGATTTATGAGGTTTATGGTTGTAGTGGCTTATCGGTAAAGGCAGAAAAGTTGCAGATTCACCAGCTGGTAAACGCGGAACCCTGGGTACTGGTGCCGTTCATCTGCATAGGGCAGTTCAGAAAAACTTCAAACTTTTTTTCAACTTTTAAGTTACCAGCTAACGCTAGCAGTAGCTAGCTAGCTTGGTTGGCAGACGCACAGTGATAGGGTAAACGTTTAAGATTAAAACATGGACAACACCCAAAAACAAGTTCACAGCTATTTTAATGTACACAGTGCCATGGATATGCATTGCTAAGCCCCTGTCGTGATTGACACGTTGGTGTTTAGCCATGTCCCTAAAGCATCCCCTGCTTTATCGGTTATTTTAAAAATAAATGGGACCATAATTTACAAAACGGTATTGAAGAACACCTGAAAGTAGCGATTGAGGCCATGAACTCGTTAGGAAAATGTTTTATTGAGGTAATAAATCAAGTGAGAAGTAGGGTTATTTAGACTTCTATAGAAATGGCTTGAAACTGATTTTTCTTTGTTCAACCATTGGAGTTTCCCCCTGCCGGAAATTGGATAAAGTGCAGGTTTAAGGCACTACCGCATTGGCTTCACTTTTCAGGCCCGGAAGCTTCATCCATTATTTTACAGTCTTTGGTTAGAATAGATGTTTGAACCAACAACAAACAGCGTTCTGGTAAATCCCTCTGGCTATCCTATATGTGGCATGTTGCCGCAGGTGCTTTTCTATTTACTTATTACAGGGACATGCTTAATGAAGTTTAAATGGGGTTGTGTGAGTGAGGTAACAAGCTGAGAGGTTTACATCAGTAATAGAGCAGGATTAGTCATGCTGTTAACACTAAGGATTAGAGATGCCCTCTGGACTTTTCTTGTAAACGTACAAAAGAGGTCTAACAAACAGACGCAGTGTCGAATGCGTTTTCTTCCTCTTCCTCATTCCTCAGTATCAAAAATACTTTTTCAAACTTTTAATTGTGTTGTGCAGAGTTTACATTCATGTTACTTCCCTTGTCGTCTTCGTTCCCTTCTTTGTTGGTGCTCTGTTTGTTGTGTTAAACTGCCAACTCCTTTTATTTTACTTTTAAGCAAACTATTGAATAGCAGTTAAGTGGCCTACATTTGCCTCCCGGTATAATTCTAATGCGTATTTGTTTAATGGAACGGTTTGTCTTGCAAGTGATGTCAATACTGTCATCATTGCAAACAGCACTACTAATAGGTGCAGAGTTTGAAGATGATTATTGGAAGTGACAGGGGCGTAGCACAAAATTCTTGGCCCTGTAGAAAGCCATTCTCTATGGGCCCCTCCCCACCACCACAGCTATTCATTCTAACATCTTTTTTGGCCCTTCTCACATGAGGGCCCTGGGTACTCCAGTATTCCACCCCCAGTCCGACACCCCTTGAAGTGACCGTGTGTAGAAGGATATTTAATTATTATTTTTTTTTTTTTTAATATAGAGGAGGTACAGGACAAAAGCTGAAGTTCTAACAGTTTTAATCTTTCTCCTTTCAGTTCCTGGTTATCGGGGTCTCGGCTGCCCTGCTCCATCCCTCAGTCTCCGGGGCCTCTGTGGTGTTCCTGATGCCCCTCACCCACAACTGAAGATCCCGGGTGGGCGAGGGACTGTCAGGGATCACTCTCTCGGCGTGCTACTACACAAGGTGACCGTCCTAGACTTCACACAACTACACAGAGAGCTGTAAAGCTTCCTGCTGACATCTGCATCTGGGACAGAAACCTATAACTACGCAACATCTGGACCCATAATACAAAGTGCTGCTTACAAAACAGTGGGAAAGCGCAGGGTTCAGAAATTAGCACCAGCCAAATGCTGGTAAAATATGCAATTGGCTGGTAGATTTGCTTTACTCACCAGCCAAAAAAATAATGGTCATGTAACATTTACTAGCCATTTGGCTAGTGGACAAAAAGTTAATTTTGAACCCTGTACATGCTTCTGACTGAATTGCAGTGATATCTTGGTTGGTGAGTTAACAAGCAAATATGGGGCCCATAAGTGTCACATTTAACTTGTTATAAAGGGTTTTTTTTTTTAAGCTTAAAAATTCTTCTCTCCTGCTCATCATCTGCACCTGCAGTGGATTTAATGCATGAGTTTTCTTGTTGGGCTCAAAGTATATAGTAATGAGTTTATTCACGAAGAGATAACATCAGAGGGTAGAATAATATAGATTTTTAACAGAACAATTTATTGCGTACACACACACACACACACACACACACACACACACACACACACACACACACACACACACACACACACACACACAGAATCCCTGGGGATTAGAGGTTTAGGATCAGACAGATCAGTCACAAATGTCATTAACGTTCTCATCTGTCCTCAGCGAGCAAAAAAAAACTTTCAAATTTGGTCAAACAACTCTTGGATACATTATACATATTTACAAACCTTTGCATGACAGTTGGATCTATGATACTTCTTCCAGAGTGACTAAGACAACATCACAACCAATTATTTGCAGTATATCAGCAAACAATCTAGTGCAAGAGCTGCTGCAGGGATAAATAATGGATAAGGCAACAGGGTACACATTCATTTTCTGCTTTTGATCTAGAACTCATGCTAACCTGTCATTACAAAATCATGTCTGACAAATGATCTGAAGACTAGTATAGCTCAATGAGTTAATAAAGGCAGAAGTGTTTTTGACCAAACACGAGTTGTCTAATGCAGACAGGATTCAGTGCTGCTTCTTTAAGATACCGACCACAAACCCTTCCTCTTTGACTCCTTTCACTTCAGAGCTGCTCTCAGAAGCAGAAAGGCCATCTTCACACAACCTTCCATTTTTTTTGTTCTCTGATTTTTAAAGTTTAAAGAGCCCAGTGGTGTAGTGGGTAACAATGGGGTACTATCGCTGGTTAAGATGTAAGCTCTCAACAGTTCTTCACCTGCTATCACTGCCAATTGAGACAATATTAACTGCATTATGTTTTCTGATATTATAGAAGGGTAAACATGTCTGTATTTTAAGTTGTAATCAAGTATGTATGTGACTATATGTCTACTATAGATTGGGTCTTTAAAGGTCCTATGTTTGTAGACCATTCAGCCAAATCTCTCTCCAGTTTGAAAAAGAATATTCTCATAAATGCTGAAAAATAAATAAATAAATAAATTAAAATTGGATCAGTAAACTAAATGTTTTTTTTTTTCTGTCCTCCCTGTCATAATCCAGGATGAGAAGTTAACGGTGACACAGGCAACTCCAGCGAGTGGAAACCCCTCTTTTCTCCGCTTCCACTACCAGCTGAATGAGCGCCGCTCTGCCTTTTGGGATACGGTTCTATCAGGAGACAGCCTCTTCCTGGAGATCCCTGCCGGGCAGCTAGTGGAGGGGAGCAAAGAGGGGTAAGGATGTATTAAGAACCCCCTTTGGGCACTATTCCTTAATGATCTTGTTGAGTGCAAGATGTGTTTTACAGAAATCAACCAATCGACTTTTGTCAAGATCAGTTGTTTCACTCCAGTATCAGAAATGACTGGTTAAACTAAAAATAACCGTGTCAAGTCTTAGTGGAAGTCTGCACACCATATGGGTCTAAACTGTACAGGAGAGGCTGTAGTCATGTTTGTAAGGCTATCAATGTGTCTCAAATTAAAATGGAGGCTAATACATTTCTGTTTACATTGCCTGACTTTGTGTTTGGCTTTAATCAATGCCAAAGCAGAGTAACCTTGCCTGCAGCGGCCGGCTTTGCAGTCGCAGTCTCTGCAATGTTATGTAAAGTTGCAGCACTTATGTAAAGAGAAGAAAAAACATAAAAATAAAAACCTTGTTCTCTCTCTCTCTCTCTCTCTCTCTCTCTCTCTCTCTCTCTCTCTCTCTCTCTCTCTCTCTCTCTCTCTCTCTCTCTCTCTCTCTCTCTCTCTCTCTCTCTCTCTCTCTGTGTGTGTGTTCATGTCGTCCTCAGGCTAACTGCTCTGCTGGAGTTTGCAGAAGAGAAGCTCAAAGTTAACTACGTGTTCCTGTGGTTCCATAAAAACAGAGAGGATCGATGTAAGAGCTCTTATTATTTTCTAACGGGTTTTTGTTTTGTTACAAATTTACTGCCAAAAGAAGAAGCTGCTCCCAGCTGTTGTTGGCTAAATAAATAGTTCCAGAAAGGTATTCCTCCCAAAATCACAAAGCATCAGATTCAACTTTAACTGTAACTTAAAGGTCCCATGGCATAAAAATTTCACTTTGAGTTTTTTTTTTTTTTTTTTTTACATTAATTTGAGTTCCCCCAGCCTGCCTATGGTCCCCCAGTGGCTAGAAATGTCGATGTGTAAACCGAGCCCTGGGTATCCTGCTCTGCCTTTTGAGAAAATGAAAGCTCAGATGGGCTGATCTGGATCTTCTCCTTATGAGGTCATAAGGAGAAATGGCACATACTAAGGAAAGCTTATTGTGGGACTGGGGCTCTAGTGGCTGTAATTCTGCACCAAGTCTGAATTTCGGGAAAGAGACTTCAGATACAGTATTAGGGGACCACTAAGGTCTATATAAAAGAGACTTCAGATACAGTATTAGGGGACCACTAAGGTCTATATAAAAGAGACTTCAGATACAGTATTAGGGGACCACTAAGGTCTATATAAAAGAGACTTCAGATACAGTGTTAGGGGACCATTAAGGTCTATATAAAAGCATCCAAAGAGCACCATGTCATTGGACCTTTAACAATGGGTCAAATGAATACAAACCCACAGAGAATTATCGCCAGACTCTGCAGTTGCAACCTTTTAGTGTCTTTCAGCTCGTTGTTGTGGTCTTAAAAGAACACTCCACGGATGTAGCATTGCACTCTTTTAACACTATTAAACTCATGATGGAGAGTTAAAGGATCACAATCAGCTAGAGATATCTTCTTTCTTATTCCACACATTCTGCTTACTTAATCTGGCTCCTACATTACCCACAATGCAGCTTGGTCAGAGATTTGTTTTTACTGTGCTAGAAGCAGCTAGCAGATAGCCTCACGTAAACAAGGAAAGGGCTACCAAGGTCTGGTAAACTCACTTCAGATACAGTATTAGGGGACCACTAAGGCCTATATAAAAGCATCCAAAGAGAGAGGTGTGTGTGTGTGTGTGTGTGTGTGTGTGTGTGTGTGTGTGTGTGTGTGTGTGTGTGTGTGTGTGTGTGTGTGTGTGTGTGTGTGTGTGTGTGTGTGTGTGTGTGTGTGTGTGTGTGTGTGTGTGTGTGTGTGTGTGTGTGTGTGTGTGTGTGTGTCATTCAGGTGACTCCAGTTGAACACTCTTCTTGTTTCCTCGCCAGTGTCCATTATCAAGACGTTCCACTACATGGGCTTTGAGATTGTGAAGCCAGGCCACCCCATGGTACCGGCCCGGCCTGATCTGGCCTTTATGGTTTACTCTTTGGACAACAGCAGCTCAGACGAGGAGTGACTGCCACACCGTCTCCTGACACCTCCCTCTCCCACCCTTGCCTCCTCCCTCCCCCTATAGAAACGCGCCTTCTACCCGTTTTCTTCCTCAAGCAATCGAACCGGCCTTGGCTCTTGCTCTGTCATAAACCAGGAAGGTGTCACCAGTTTTATTTTATTTTTTCCATAGACTTGTGATTCAAAGGGGGTTGTTTGGGAGTGGTAGGATGTCCATGTGAGGCAGACAACCCCCCTCCTTCCCCCTTTCCTCGAGGATATTTGCAGATTGGATAAACGGGGAGTGGCATACTTTGAACTAAGCCATCACATGCATCTTGGGATTTTGGCTTTTTTCTTTTTTTTTTTTCTGCGTAGTTGTTTCTCTCTTGGCCACATCATTTTTTTTATTTTTTTTTTTTTTGTGCTGCCAACAAGACAAACAGACAGTTTGACATTCAGGGGAAGGTGGTGTTTTACATTAAAATTCAGCACATCTCTCCTCTGACAGCATCAACCTTTTTATAAAAAAACAAAAGAGACTTTGGATTGTTTTTGTGTGCTTTATATCATGTAAGATGTGTTTGGTTGAGAAAAGAGGAAATTATGGGTTTGGTATGGTCAATAAAATGTATTTTTTCATTATAATATGGATGGGTGAAAGCCTGATCTGTTACATTTAACATTAAAGCACATGTAAGCATTTCTTTACACTTCTTCCTGATATAAGGCATCATTCCAGCACATCAATCACTCTAGGGTTGTTGGCTCTAGAGTGTTTTTTTATTTTATTTTTTTTGTTAGCTTTATTTAGCCTAAAAATCACTCTAGCCATAGATGTGGAAATGCCCTGTTTAACCCTTTGACACTGTCTCTCCCGACGTGTCAAAGCTAAGAAGCAGCCTGTATGTTGAATGTCACAAAAGGGTAGCTGCCAGCTGGCTGAGAAAAACGCCTTCTCTCCTACTCCTCTGCGCAATAATCAACCTGTCAGGCTGACTCGGAGTTATTGACGAGCTATAGAGGGGGACGGCCTCGCTTTTCTCTTTGCTCCTTACAAAGAAACAAACGGGTAAGAGTTTGTTTTTGTTTTCAAAGATCATAAGCTGAATAATTGTTAGTGTGAGATGGTCAGGCTTAAAAAGAAGCGCCACTTACTGTTACATTGCATTAAAATGTATACATGATGTATGAAACTAGATAAGCTTTAGCCCCAGTTTGTGCCCCATGTATTCTCATTACACACCCTCCTATTTTGTCTTTTGACCCTTGTGTTGTTTTCCCGTCGACCATGAAAAAAACACTAGTTTTTGACGTTTTCATCTGGTGTTTTTTTTTTTTTTTTTTTTTTTCATCGTTTTTGTTGCTTTTCCCAACGTGTTTTTTTTTTTTTTTTTTTTTTTCTACATTTTTGGTGCTTATTTCGACATCCCATATTTTCCGATTTATATACATTTTTGTTTAAAAACGGGTCAGATTTCACCCGAGGACAACATGAGGGTTAAATATATAACCTGTTGCAAAAGCCCAACACTAATTGTGTTATCTGAAGGTGTTTCCAGGATCTTCAAATGCTCTTATAACCATTTGATAACATAAGTTTCCTATTCAGGTAGCTGGAAATGACATTAGGTCCTTGCTTGCTCTGTACAAGAAACACGTTATGTATGAAAATACAAAACTATACAATTTAAGATAAATGTAGGCACAAACTGGGGCTAGTGAAGCTTCATTCAGTCCTGTAGAGTCAGCAGTACTGCCCCACACCAGTTGAAAGCTCGATTGAAACGAGGCTTTTTGTGCCTAAAGAGGAGAGTGCAATGTTAATATTTTTTTACTCGAGTCTTACTGAGATGTGTCCATTTTTTTCCATATTTCATCCCATGCAGATTCAAACCTGTGTGAGGAAGAGTTTATTGTAGATGTACAACAGGAGCACTTGTGATTACCATATATGCAATTGGAGTTTTAAAAAAACCCCGGAGGAATCTTGTGCAGTTTTTTTTTTTTTTTGGTGGTTTGAAGTAATCTTAATGAAAAAAAAAAAACGCCAAAGAATCCATTCTGTCTGTAACATGCTGTCGATTGAAATCCTCTTTCAATATTCAGCTTATTTAAACCTAGTATGGTATGTATGTAATGCAATATTAACCTACATTCCCCATGGCAGCCATACTACCTGTAACACCTAAAATAAACATGATCGTAGTCTGTTCCATATTGGTGATGGGATGCGGTGGGGGCCTTTTTCTTCTGCATGTGTTCAGATCATATGAGTCTTCATTGCATCTGACTGAGCCCTGGCAATGAGCTGTTAGGAAATGTCAATATATGGATTTTCTCAGAGGTATATTTTTATGTATGTATATTTCTCAAATGTTTACTGTGATAGTTTAGGGATTTATTTTTTTGTTCTCAGTGACATAGTTTCAATAACCATTCAATGACAATCCACACTTGTATACTTTGGAATTTTATGTCTTGGGGGGGGGCAAAAACAATAAAGGTTATCTAAATGGGTGTTTTCTGTTGTGTACAGCTGTCACATGTTTTCTTGCTGTGGGGCTTTGTTTGAATAGTTGTGTGTTTTTCAAGACAGTAACTGCAAGTGTTGAGCGATAGCAAACATGCAGAGGGAACAACCGAGGAAGCAAGCCAAGGTTTTAAAACTGAGAAGCCACAAAATAACTGCAATTACACAGGCACAACACCATGGCAGCCACATTAAGATATGATATGAGATAAAACTTCAATGGCTTCAAATGGTCCAAAATGCAGCCGCCAGATTCCTGACTGGGTTTCGCAAACATGAACATATCACTCCTATTTTATTGTCTCTTAACTGGCTGCCGGTGCGCAACAGAGTTGATATGAAAATAATGCTGTTTGTCTTTAAATCTTTAAATGGTCTTGCACCAGCTTATTTATCTGAACTGTTAGATCTGAATGTACCTGGTAGGTGTCTACGGTCCTCGAGCAACTATAATCTGTCCCAGCCACGCTCGCGACTAAAGTCAAGAGGGGACCGTGCTTTCGCTGTTGTTGGTCCTAAGCTGTGGAATAGCCTCCCCGTCTCCTTGAGATCGCTGTCCTCCTTATATGAGTTTAAACTCAAACTAAAGTTTTATCTCTTGGAGCGTGCATTTCTTTAAATTCTTATTTTTTATTTATGTCTTTCTGTTGTCTGAAGGATGTTTTATTCCATTTTCTTATCTGACTCTTGTTATGTGAAGCCCAGTGGTCAACTTCTGTTGTGTTTACTTGTGCTATATAAATAAAATGAAATGAAATGAAAACATTGAAGTAGAGCAGCAACGATGAGGCCAATTTGAGGAAGTGAAAGTTTTTTTGGTTTTTTTTTCTTCTTCTTCATGAACAGTTGCTATGGGAAGCTCTGTTTTAGCCGATCGCTGACTCCGGCGCTAATCTCCAACCAGCTCAGCTCACTGCACATTACAGCTCCCTGTTGGTTTCTCGCCAAAGACTGCAACAACCTCCCAAGTCAGTTGATCTAGAGATCTATTTTCAGTGTCCGGGCCAGGATGGGCTCAGCTGTGCTATATCGGTGTCTCTAATACAGCAGCAACCTGCTTTTAAACCTTTTGTTTTCCCCTCCCAAAGGAGAAAATACATCCAGTCTGTGCTAAGGGCTTTAAACTGCAGGCGCAAAATACACGAGTATTGCAACATTACAGCACAACATTACAGAAAAAAAACAAGCACGTGCACAAAATTATATAAACCACATTTGAATGTGCCCTTGTTGAGTTTTCTTGTAAACAGACATGTATGTTTATTACCGTTTCTGACCAAAGAGCAACTTGTGTAACAAACATGTTGAATGCATTTATTCTCAAATAAAACATTTGCCAAGTGGATTGTCAACAATATTTTAAAACCTACATTGTTTACATCAATATTTTCTTGCTGGCAGCCTTTTTCGCTGCTTTTGCTGGCAGAATCCAAACAAAACAGGGCCCCGCTCATAAAAACAGTGCTCCATAGCTACTAGTAGTCAGAAACGTTTTTTTTGTTTCGTTGTCTTTTCAGTTTCATTGTTGTGTTTTTCTAAAATATTGTCATTCTTTCTAAATTGACAGTGGCAGTTATCAATTTGGGACCGTGTCATTACCAACAAAAGAAGACAAAACCTCAAAAGCCACAACTTAACCTCGACACTTCAAGAGCATCTAGGACAGGGGTGTCAAACTCAATTTCGCTAGGGCCGGCTGTGGCTAAGTGGTAGAGAGGTCGCCTGCCAATGGGAAGGTGGTTGGTGGTTCGATTCCTGGACCTGCAGTTCCATGCCGAAGTGTCCTTGGGCAAGACACTGAACCCTGAGTTGCCCCCGATGCTGCGCCATCGGAGTGTAAATGTGTGTAAATGTTTATCTGATGAGCAGGTGGCACCTTGTACGGCAGCCTCGGCCACAGTATATGAATGTGTGTGAATGGTGAATGGTTCCTGTACTATGTTAAAGCGCTTTGAGTAGTGGTTAAGACTAGAAAAGCGCTATATAAAAACTTTACATTTACACTGGAAAACGAGAAGCACATCAAGGGCCAGACATGTAGAGTTTATTGCTTTTATTTCATCGAAAAAGTCAAATATCTTTGACTCAATTATTGCATGTCTCATATAGTCTTCTCACTTACAGTTTGGTAAAGCCCTGAAAAACAAATCAAGCAAAAACAATGATTACATTTTCGAAGTAGGCTACCACACAGCTGACTCACAGCAAGCTCTTTCACATTCGGAATATGCAAACTCTCTGGTTCTGTAGGAATTTCTGAGTCTCAAAGTCGGCAAATTTGCCAAATTCTGCTTTGAGTGTCACGTAATTGCAAGTTGAAAAACAGTTTCCCATGTTTTTGGTTTTGGCGCACAACTAGGTGGGCCAAAATGTATTGTGAACCTAGATTGATATGCGGGCCGGATCAGAATGTGCGAGGGGCCGGATTTGGCCCGCGGGCCTTGAGTTTGACACACGTGATCTAGGACATTCCCTTCAGTTATTGTTGATATTTGACCACTAGGGATGCTACAAACTGTTGTCACCTATAAAATGTGTCTCTGCACCCCTCTGTAAGATTAATTCATCTTTCTGTCAGAAGGACCCCCTGCTGTTTGGGGCCTTCCCCCACTGCCACAACAGCGCATTGAAAATCTGAAGTCAGGCAATCGAGCTGTGTCACTCATCCCCCGAAGAGGGTAGATAGTCCCCTGGTGGCCTTAATCTTGTTGATTTTATATAAACTCACCTCAGATTGAGGCTGATAAGCGGTTACCACATCAGCTCCACTCTCACAGCATGGCAGTTCTCAGAAACTGCCTATGTATGTCCTCACATCTCAGTTTCCAGCATCCGGTTAGCAGAGTTAAAAGCAGCCAGTCGATAGCTAATCCGCTCTAAAGATACTCCCCTCTGCTGCAGACTTCACTGAAGATCAAATCAAATGTAACATGCTTTAATGAAAACCTACTTTTCTGTGATTATTATCCAATAGTGTCCAGATGTAACCACTGCTGACAAAATAATCTCCCCACGTCTATTTAGTGGCTATTTGTTCTGGTGGTTTGGATCGTATCACAAGATCTTTATGAGAAGATGGAGATGTTTTTTACTGGTATTCTTGAACTCAGAAACAGCATATAACTAAATTATCTCACCATATTTAGCAGCAGTTCAGGAGCTTTTCAATATTACATCCACAGCGCATTCAGAAAGTATTCAGACGCTTGTCTGTAGTGACAGAGGCATTCATACTGTAAACCAGTTATTCAATGAAAAAGGTATGTTGACTTTTGAAGACCTAAGAGCTAGGTTTGAGGACATCCTTCTTATATTTGCGCTAAACTGATGCAGGTATCCGTAGGGGAACTCCCAATAGCGAGGAAATGGGAGCGAGAGCTGAGCCCGGAGAGGAACGCAATTAATTGGGAGTCAGTTTGGGACAACATTTCCTACTGTTCCAAGAACCCAAATCATCAGCAGATCCACTTCAACATATGTCACAGGACATTTTGGACTCCTCAAAAGAGATACGTCTCTAAAGACATTCCTACTCCCTATTGCACGTTCTGCCAACCTGAACAAACTGGAACTTTCCTGCACATGGTCTGGGAGTGTGAACAGGTGCATGCATTTTGGAATAAAACAACATCAGTAATATCTGATGTGATAGGATGTCGAACTCCTACTGACCCCATTGTTTTGTTACTTAATGACGACTCTAAATTACATCTGCTTGGGAGACAGAAGAAAGTTTGGTTAGCCGGCTCAACCTTTGAGACGTTTCTACACGTTGATCAGAGTCCACCTGTGGTACATTTAATTGATTGGACATGATTTGGAAAAAACACACACCTGTCTGAACAAGGTCTCACGGCTGATAATTCACATCAGACCAAAAAGTACCTGCCCACATGCAGAGATCAGAGACAGGATTGTGTCAAGGCACAGATCTGGGGAAGGCTACAAAACAAATTCTGCTGCATTTTAGGTTCCCAGGAGCACAGTGGCCTCCATACATCTTAAATGGAATACATTTGGAACAACCAGGACTCTTCCTAGAGCTGGCAACCTGACCAAACTGAGCAATCGGGGCAGAAGGGACTTAAGAGAGGCGACCAAGAACTCGATTTTCACTCTGGCTGAGCTCCAGAGAACCGGTGTGGAGATGGAAGAAACTTACAAACCAATACTGCACTGATCATAGCTTTATGGAAAAATGGCTAGATGGAAGCCTGTCCTCAGTGAAAGACACATGGAAGCACCTAAAGGAATCTCAGGCTGTGAGAAACAAGACTTTCTGGTCTGATTAAACCAAGATTGAAGGGCCTAAACGTGTCTTGTCTGGAGGAAACCAAGCACTGCTCGCAATACCATCCCAACAGTGAAGCATGGTGGTGTAAAGGTACTTTATTGTCACATAAACATAGCGAAATTCATTCTCTGCATTTAACCCATCCCTCAAGGGAGCAGTGGGCAGCCATTTACAGCGCCTCCCCAACTCCAGATCTGAGCCAGTGCCTTGATCAAGCACTGACTGGAGAACCTAGTACATGTTTTTTTGATGATGGAGGAAATCGGAGCACACCTACGCACACACGGGGAGAACATACAAACTCCACACAGAACGGCCCAGAATGACCTGGATTCGAACCCAGCACCTTCTTGCTGTGAAGCCACAGTGCTAATCATTGGGCCACCATGCTGCCAGCAGGGGGTGTCTTTCAGCATCTGGCACTGGTCAGGGTTGAGCGGAAAGCTGAACGGAGCAAATTTACAAAGACATCGTCAACGAAAACCTAGTCCAGAGTGCTTAGGCCCTCAGACTGGGCCTAAGCAGGACAAGGACCCTTAGCCAAGACAACGCAAGAGTGGCTTACAGATGTCTTTAAGTGACCCAGCCAGAGCCTGGACTTGAACCCAATCAAACATCTCCAGAGAACTGAAAATGGCTGTCCACCGACGGTCCACCGACGGTCCCCATCCTGCCCGACCGACGGAGCTCGAGAGGATCTGCAGAGAATAACGCCAGAAATTTCCCAAATCCATCCTGCTGCCAAAGTCAAGAAGAGCCGAGGCAGTTGTCTCTGCCAAAGGTGCTTCAACTAAATAAGCTAAGGTCTGAATACTTAAGTCAATGTGATATTTCAGTTTTTTTCCCCTTTTTAATAAGTTTGCAAAAAAATTCTAAAATCCTGTTTTAACAAAATGTAAAGTTAAAGGTCCCATGACATGGTGCTCTTTGGATGCTTTTATATAGACCTTAGTGGTCCCCTATACTGTATCTGAAAATTCAGCTTTGGTGCAGAACTACAGCCACTAGAGCCAGTCCTACAATGAGCTTTACTTAGTATGTGCCATTTCTGTGTCTGTAGCTATTGAGGAGGAGAGTGGGAGTGGCAAGGTGGAGGGTGGGGGTGTGGCCTTGACCAACTGCTACTTTGCTTGTTTGAAAGCCATCATGTCTCTCTCTCATGGGTGGGCCAAATTCTCTGGGCGGGCAAAGCAGAGAAAGGGGAGGTAACCTTATGACCTCATAAGGAGAAGATTCCAGATCAGCCCATCTGAGCTTTCATTTTCTCAAAGGCAGAGCAGGATACCCAGGGCTCGGTTTACACCTATCACCATTTCTAGCCACTGGGGGACCATAGGCAGGCTGGGGGAACTCATATTAATGTTAAAAAACCTCATAAAGTGAAATTTTCATGCCATGGGACCTTTAAGGGGTCTAAGGGGTCTGAATACTTCCTGAATGCACTGTTTCAGCACCTTAAGTTGATATTCACTTTGTGAACAGCTGCTTATTTACACATTCGGCAGTTGTCCACATCCCAGAGGTGCGGGGAAATATTTTTGGCAGGGGGTGCTGGGGTGCTAAAACGAGAAGTTAAAAGAAACTTCCCGTTTTTACAACAAGGCTAGAAAACATCCAGCACGCCCACTGAAACATATGAACATATTTATTATTGTGTAATCGTGGTCTCCTATTTCATAACAGTTTAAGTATGCATTACACAATTCATGCAGAATACATTAGGACCATCTGCTCAGCCCTAGAACAGAAACACATTTAGCTCTAATTCCATGTTGATCTCAACTGTGAATCCATATAAATCGTGGAAGGGATAGGTCACTTTTAAACTTTTTGTTGACACGGCTTTTTTCTTCCCAGTTGTAGTTCGATCACTTCCCATTTGAAAAGTAATAATACTAGTTTTGACCATAAATAAAGCAGAATAAAGCATTTTGAACACGTTTCAGCCACAACGCTACAAATTGAGCATGTACATGAGTTCATTTGAAACGGATTAAGACGATAACAAAACAAGTTAATATTTCACCATCTGGATTTATTTTAAGAAACACAAATGCAAACATACCTCAAAACTCCCATTCATTCTCACACACAAAACTCAACAAAGTGTAGGGCAGAGAGATTACTTGTCCTTCTCTTTCTGCTCCTTCTCTTTCTTGTCCTTCTCGGCTTTGGCCTCCTCTGCTTCGTGCTTCTTGATCAGCTCGTCCACTTCCTTCACCTTCAGCACTTTGATGCAGGTCTTGCCGTTCTCGCGGGTCAGAGTGGCGATCTCCACTGAAACAATAAAAAAAAAAAAACAGACAGACGGTAAGGAAGCAGCTGCTGAAAAACTTGAGCTTTTATTAGCTGCATCTCATGTCAGTTATTTGATAACTCCTCGACTCCTTCGGTCCTCGGCTGAAGCGGAAGTTGTTCTGTCCAAGCTTAAGGTCTCTTCTCAAAGCTCTTATTTCAGGAGCGAGGAGCGAGCATCGAGGAGGGATCATCGAGGAGCTATAGGCGAGGATACACGAGAGCAGCCTTCCCGGAAGCCGCGTAGCGGAAAGAGTTGCCTACTCCGCCCAAACAGCGGACGTATTCATGTGACGCTTCAGAGGAAAGCACGTCTCATCCCTCTAAAAACACATTTGCTCGTTTCCTCTCTTTCGATGATTCGCTCGCGAGGAAGGGCGGCAAGTGGAGGAGTCAAGGAGGAAATTTAAGCGACATGAGAAGCACCTAAAGTATGGTTAAATATCGCAGAGGAAGATAATGTATTATGTACACCTGTGGTTTACATCTAAAATTTCTACACTGAAAAACAAAATTAAAGAAGAAATTAAAAACCAATAACAGGCAGCTTAGATAAAATCAGGATATGCTTTCCGATTAGACCTGCCACAAAAACAGGCTGACCAGATAGTCAGCTATCTCACGGTCACATGTGGACTCGCCCATTGTTATGTATAGCCAAGGTAAACAAATAAAACCACATGGAAAACCCCTTTATTTTCAGGTCCTGCCGTCATTTGATGACTGCGTCCATGTGTCTCAAACTTTGTCCCTTAAGAACACACTTTCTGTAGAGAGATACAGATAATGTCTAAAAGCCTCCACTATTGGCCCTTATTTGTTTACAGTAGTCACATTAATGTCTTGCAGCTGATTGGTTATCTTTTATTAATAAAAGACCAAGAAAGTGGATCACATCACTCCAGTTCTGAAGTCTTTACACTGGGTTTAGAAATCATTAAACGGTTTAGGGCCAAAATACATTTCTGATCAGCTGCTGCACTACGACCCACCCAGACCTCTCAGGTGGTCTGGGACAGGTCTGCTTGCTGTCCCCAGAGTCCGAACTAAACAGGGGGAAGCAGCGTTCAGTTTTTATGCTCCACATATCTGGAACTAACTCCCAAAAAACTGCAGGTCCGCCGCAACTCTGTCCTTTTAAATCAAGGCTGAAGACCTTTCTTTTTGATGTTGCCTTTCTTTAAATAATTGTTAATTTCTTATAATTGCACTGTGAATCTTATTCTCATATTTTATCCATTATTCATTTTTAAATCGTTTTCAACTGCTCTTTAATGTTTTATGTGAAGCACTTTGAATTGCCCTGTTGCTGAAATGTGCTACATACAAATAAAGCTGACTTGCCTAATACTGAAACAGGACATGAGCATCGTTTTTGTTTTTCAGTGTCTCATATTAACGGCGCACAGGTTTAATAACAGACACACAAACTTCCATGATGAAGATCTGCATTCACTTATAACCTGGCAATGCAGTACTTTCCTGCAGTGTTTTTGGGTTTATTTGTGCTTTAGAACATATCCGCCGTGAAAATAGTTCTTGTATCCTCTGATTCACGGCTTTATTCAGCTCCCTCTCTTCATTTATTCCCTAGCTCGCTCGACCACTGCTGTGCTCTCTCTCTCTGGCCGCTGAGCTGGAGAGGAGGGCCCAACTTTGAACTCTGTGTTTACAGTTAGGGATGCTCAATACATATTATGCCTTTTAATAGTCAACATCTGTACATCTAACTACTCAAATGTGCACCTTTCTCTGCAGACAGCTTACTGACGTCCATGGTTTTATTGAGAACTTTAACGGCGAGAGCAAGGGCTGCGGAGAGTGTCATCTCTCCCTCTTTGAAGTCCTGCTTCAGCATGGAGACGGCCGCCTGGGAATTAGCGAAGAAAAACAAGAGAGACAAAAGTAAAAATCACTCTCACACACACACACACACGCACACGCACACGCACACACACACGCACACACACACACGCTTCTCGTTAGTGCTGCAGAATTTAGGAGAACGTAGGAGGGTTGCAAAATTGTCGTCTTTTTGTCAATTGTGAAGATTGCATTTAAACCTCAGTTCGTTCTCTTCTCTCAGACGATTACCGGCAGCCAAATCTCATATCTGCTCCTGAACGGCTCGCTGTGTGGAGCACAACGCTAACGCTGTCAGGAACAGGTGCTGCGTTTCCTCACTGGAGACATCCAAACTAAACACTCAGGGTACCGAAAGGTCTCTTGGACAGAAGTGTTCACAAAATGCTCCGAGGAGGCTCGGTTACCCACAATGCTTTAGGTGCAGCCCTGTGGAGAGCCACCATGAATCAGGACTTACACAATTACAGTAGCTGCCCCCCAAGAGTCATGATTAAGTAGGCCACAGCATGTCTGTTTATTTTGAGGGTCCAGCCCTTTTCATTCTCAAAAATCTGTGCAGCTGCGCCCTCCAGAGTCACTGTGTGGAACAGCAGTTAAATTCATCTCTTTTGTGTGAACACATCTGCACGGTAGGGCTAGGTGTATCGGTATACCGGTACCGACACCAATACCAATACCAATACCAATAACGTTACTTTGATACCGATTCCTGAATGATACATTTTTCGATACCAATTTTATAAAATCCATTTTAACAAAAAAGAAATTGCAACATTACGGCACAAATCATTTTATTTATTTTTCAGCTCCTACTATGTGACCCCGTCTTTGTGCGTTAACATAGTTTTTCCTGCCTGCCTTAACGACGTGTAATAGACAGCCAATCAGCAGCATTATTGGATCTTGTTTTGGATACTTGATACTATAGAAGCAATTTGGTCGGTGCCTAAAAAGCATCGAATTGGGTACCCAAATCCAAATATTCAGATTCCACACATATTGGTTTCCTTTATAATTCCACCCGTTTTAAATGATGCTCCTGTGAGACTTACAGCACTGTTGTTCCCGATGCAGGTGGCCTTCCAGCCTCCGTAGTTTCCACTGGGGTCACTCTGGTAGAGCTGGAAGCCGTAGTGTTTGTCCCAGCCCATGTAGAGCAGCGAGACTCCAAAGGGACGCTTTCCTGTGAGAACACACACATACAGTGGCTCCATAACGTTTACATGCACACCAATATTCCACTATTATAACAGCATATTCCGGTTGGATATTGTGAATAAGGCCTTTTTCCGAATATAGTATTTTCCGATTAAGACATGTGGGATATTCCAGAATTATTCAGGTTTTAGAGGCATTCTTTGGACATGTAGACAGCACATTTGGAATATGCGTCTCAATCTGGGTTTTTACCGCAGTTTACGGCCTCTTGCCTGTTTGCGGCTTATGGTCAGCTCTGTGCGTTGCTATGGTTGCTGTAAACAAACCAACCAGCCAACAGTTTGCAAGGCTGCGGACCCGATAAGAAGGAGAAACACAGCTACTTTTAAACATCATCAAAGACTTGGATATCAACAGGTTTTTGGATATGCGCAAACTTCGCTACGCCGACCTTTTCAAGAAGCTGCTTGAAGGAATGAAAGAGGGACGCTGTGTTCACACGGTCCAACAAGTCCGCCGCCGCTGGTAAACTCTGAAAAAAATCCTGTTTTGCACGGCGACATGTAAACCGGAAGATTAGTGGAATACTTACTTTCATTAGCCATGTAAACAGCTTAGTCAGAATATCGTCTTTTTCGGAATAAGGGCAAAAACCGGAATATTATGTGCAAGTAAACGTAGTCAATGATTCAGGTGAAGTGTCTGTGGTGTTCCAAACTTTGATTTTTAGAAACTAAATACTTTTGAACCGTAGTTAATTTATTTTAGTAGTTATTTTAATATGACAATACTTAAATATATATTATAATAATAATAAATTACATTAGTCCGAGTCCCAGTGGTTTATTTCAAATGTAGCGAAGAGTACAAAGAATACTCCACAATTATTTATGTACAATCAAATTGATTTTAATTATTTAGTTTTTAGAATCCCATATTACAGCACTAACATGTCTGTTAATTCAGAACTCTTATTTGAGTAAAGGTTGTTGATAAGATGCAAAAGAGAAAAGTAGAGAAGAACAATCTTCTCAAATCAAACTAACGATTTTATAATCTGAATCAAAACGGTTTATCACGGCCAGCAGCTCAGGACTCCTACAGTTCTCCAAATAAACGTTCATTTTACATTAATCATTTCAAATGCTTGCTCTGAGTCGGACCATAAAGTACAGAAATTAGCATCCAGGATAAGTTAATGCAGCTAACTGGATAGGGTTCTACTTCCGGGGCAACTTTCCAGCTAAGCATATTTATGTGCACACACCGGTTTGTTTAAATGTGTGAGGCTGTGGGTTGCTGATGGTCAATGGTTTACGAGTTGAAGACCAACGGGGAAAAATAAAAGTTGGCCAAATACTCAAACTGAAAAAATTCTAAAAGGCATAATTTGGCCTAGATCTTTAAAATAATATTTTAAGCTCTAATCAGGATGTAGACTCTGCATGTGGAGGAAACAACCGTCTCCTGCTATGACAGAACTGTGTGGTGCCGCACTGTACCTCCAAACTGCGTGTAGGCCTGCTTGATGTCACACAAAGCTGTGACCAGCTGCTCGCAGGGGATTGGCTCCTGGTACTGCAGCAGGTACCTGCAACAACAGATTAGCACATCGTTTTTGTATTTTGTCCCGCGAGAGGCATTTGGCTGCAGCAGAAATTAGGAAGATCGAATTCCTGACTGCCGAGCCTCAGTGTCGGAGCTTACCTCTGGGCTATAAGCCTCAGCTCATTGGTCAGTACGTTGGCATCTGATGTGATTCCTGCAACGCTGCACGCCATGTCTCTGCAAGGAAATGGGAAGATGTAGGATCACTGCAAAAATAGTGATTTAGTCCCTGGGTAAATTTGATAATCTAATCTATGTTTATGCCAATCACTGACTAATGCAAGCTGTTAAGAAATAGGCCCCTGCCTAAAATGTAGGTTGATGAAAGTCAGTGTTGCGGCTGTAAGCAGTCCAACAAAGTGCCGCCGCGAGGGACTAAACACTGAGAGATGCATAAACACACTGTGACACGCTTGAGATTGTATTGCAATGATTTATTCCTCCACACGTAAAATACAATTAGCACTGCAGTTACCAAATGTAAAGTTATTTTGGGAGTCGAAATAAGTGCATTAGTCAACAGAAAGTGTTCGCTCCCAGGCTCACTCCCTCTCTGTCAAAGCCCAAGAAAGCCAGGTGAACAGGTGAAGCAAACAAATATGTTATCACTTCCGCAATGAAAACACCCAGCACCTACAATATAAGTACACAATATAATAATCAATAAATAATATAAATGAGACCATAAACAACATACAATATGTGGCTCCTACAATCAGGAATGACTAACCAGTTGTAGATCTGTAAACTAACTAAACATTTGCACACTGCCAACCAATACCATTAAAAATGACAATAAGGCTGTAGCAGAAGTAACTCACTCGTTCAGCTTGTAGATTTTCTCTGAGAAAAACACTTCATCCAGCAGCTTGTGAATGTTCCTCCTCTCAGCAGCCAGCAGCACTCCGTCATTGGCTAAAATTCCCAGACAGGTGCCGGCGTGGCCGATGGCTTCCATGGCATACTCAACCTGATACAGACGCCCTGCAAATGACACACAGCGCTGTCAGGATGAGGACGCAAGCACAGAGCACTAAAAAGGAAAGGCATTACAAACGAAGATGCATGCTCCTGGTTTTTACAAGAGTTATAAAAGTTATGTTATATGGTTGAAAAGAATCTTTAAAAAAAAGAGGTTGAACTAAAATAAAAAAAACTAATTAAAGAAACTGAGCGTTCACGCAGTGAATTTGCAGCCTCATCAGTTACATTATTTAAGAGCTCTTACCCTCCGGTGAGAAGATAGTAGTTCTTGAATCATATCGACGGGACTAAAAGGAAATAAAACACATGAAAGCTAATTGGAACTTACTTCAAACTTACAGGTTACAGACCACAGAGCTACAAGTAATTAAGACAATTTTGTTGGGGCTACTCCAAAAGACAATAAGTAAGATTTCTCTTATAAATATCTTACACCTTAGACTAAAAAGGTAAATGTGTACTTAAAGCATAGAGTTCTGTTTCGGCTTATTCTTGTGGCTGTAAATGAAGCAACTGCATGCTGACCAGAATATTATTAAATCTGCTTGTTGATGAAATGGCTCCTTGGAAACAGAAGTGTTACATGTGTTTCAGTAGCTAGTAGACTGGCAGATCAGAACTGGTATCTGAAAAGTGGCTTGTATGATAGATAACCCTGCAATCTGCAGCCAAAACATACCATCATTAAATTGGTTTGTTTTTTAAACTGCATTTCAGGGTACAATTAAAATCCTCAATGAACTATAGAGAGGAGTAACACATGACTGAGTAGAGAAATACAATGAATCAACGAAAATCTTTCTGTAAAGGCTTCCTCCAATAAACTGAGGGGGTTCCAAGGGGTCCCCAGCACAAAGGGGAATCTCCATAAGTAACACAATGACAGAACGTACCACTATTTTGGTCATGGGTATCATACACCTTTAGGATTTTCGCTTTTAACATTAGATTCTAACGTTAAAAGCAAAACTCCTATAAGATGGGGGCCCATGGGAAAACATCTTATCAAATGTGGGGACTGTGGTCTTATTTTTGTCAGTTTAGGGGTCCTTGACATGAACAAGTTTGGAAACCACTGGCCTAACACCTTACTGAGACACTGATAGTGTTTCCTTAAATCTGTGTGACAAGGACCAAGGTCTTTCAAGGAACTACACATTTTCTGTTTTATCAATGAGTACAATCCCAGGCTACCTAATGGACAAATAATAACTGAAACGTTTTTTTTTAATCCTTCATTCACAAAGCCCAGACCCCATCAACAGACCACGGGGAGCTTCTGAAGGCAGACCACTGAGAACATCAGTAGTTATTAAACTACACCTCTCGTCAAGGAGATGACTGGCTGCAGACATGCTTTGTTTTGATCTCACAACGAAGTAGCTAGAGAAAAAGAATCCAAGCAACACATCATTTAATACAAATCAGCATAAAACACGAGAGTTAACTCACCATTTTTGCCGACTGCAGTCAAACTCTTCCACTGTGGGAAAACAAATGCAAAGTTCATCGGACTGTCCTAATGAAGACGTTAACGTTGACACATTAAGAAGATATTTGCTTGGTCATCTGTGGCTCGTTGTGAAAGTGAAAGGGATAAAACTAAGAGTCGCTGACGTCTATCGTGTCCAACAGCTAGCTAGCTAACTAGTACTGATCGCAGACTGAGGTTGGTGTTGAACTCTTATATTATCTCAGGTTGTTCAGGTTTACGAGGTTAGCTCAGAGTGTAAGTAAAAGCCTCATCTTTGGCTGTCGTTAAACCGTTGACATGAACGGAGATGAATCAACAGAATTTGATCCACCGCTGATTGATGCTTTGACCATGAGCACGCGACTCAGTCTTTCTGTAAACCTTACACACATGGAGCAAGAATAAACACGTTACCTTCAAACATTACAGCGCTATGCTCTGTATTCATAAAAAATAAACACGCTTACCTACCGCTTAAAGAGCTTTCTGTAGGGCGCGTTTTGATGACATCACAGAATGCCAAGGCGCTGTGTCGACGGCATATAGGCGCGCCTATTTTTGCTCTGCTGCATGACAGGAAAAATGAAAGAGGTGCTACATTTTAACAGTTAGCTACAGTTTTCTATTATCTTCTCTCCATCCAAACTACTTTTGAAACTTTCTACATATCACCAGCCACTAATGCTGACATTGAAACTATGTTTTGTACACAACCTAAGCCCTCATACATACAATGGAGGAATTCATTATTTTGTCCAAAAGATTGGGAATAAAACCTGGTAATTACCATATAAAGTCTGCATACCCAATACGGCTGGATACATGCTAACTAAAGTTATTGATATTTACATTTATAACCTGTGACTGAAGTTTTAGTTTTGATTGGTATCTACTTTCCTTTCCTATTTAGGTTAAGCAAAACCTATTAAAGAGCAGGCTGTGTATTTGTGTAACTAATCGTTTTCACCACCAGGGGGCCCCCCCTCCATTTACTTTCACTCCGAACCGGGATTTACTGCACTCCATCTGGAAATATCCATGACTTTATAAAACTGACCAGTCAATCATCTTCAGTGTAAAAGTTCTTAAAGTTGCTGAGCAAAGTTGATTGTATGTCTAAGCAGTGAATCAGCTCTTTGGAGTTTCTTTGTAACCTTCTTTATTCTTTGTAACCTCTGACCTCTGACCTCTCTGGTTTGGCTGTGATAGTGCTTGTGTGGTCGCTTTTCAACTGGACAGTGTGCTCAGTGCTTGGATTTTCCTATTATTTATTCCAATCAAAATGTTTTCACTGCTGTCACTTATCCTGAAATAAACGTTAAACTGAGTGCTTTATGAACTGAGTATAGGTTCAAAAAAGGCTTGGGTAGAGAGTAGGATTTCTGGTTATGATAATGAATGAGTTGCTACTGAAACTGAAGAGGGGGGTTTCCAATGCTTGTTCCAATCATTTTCATTCAACATCAAACGAAGCACACGTCATGATTCTAATGAAATAATGACACATCTCTGACATCTCTGCTGCCAGCCAAGTCAGTCTGCTGACTTTTTTCCAAATCCTGCTCAGACCTGAATACATATTTTCTCAAAATAGAAACGTCAACATCTGCAATTTCCTGACATCTGGAAAACGCCACCTGAAGATAATGTGATGATCCAGGACAGCTACTAAATAGACTTTGACACCTCAAGCTTGTTTTGTCAAAACTTGGTTCATTCTACAAATTGGATACTTTATATTTTCGAAAAAATCACAATGGTCGAATGAGTCGAAAAGACATAGAGTTCTGTAGCATTGTAGAACAAACCTCTTTGTTTCTTGTTTGAGGTTTTCCTCTCGGTTATACAGCCGAGCGTTGCCACAGCCTGGCCGCTTACCTTGAGATTATCAAAAATAATCACATCCTCACATTGTTCTCTGAGGATTGGCGCAGGGATGTAGCGTGTTGCAGCTGCAACACCTCAATAAACAACCCATAACACCGCACTGTTTATTCAGTGATGAGGAGGATACTGTGTTTTGATTTGTTTAGTACACCCCCGCTGCAGAGCTGGCTCAAAGATCCTCCTGGATCTGCATGAAGACTGAGTTTATAGCTACTTCACCATATTTATCTTTTAAGGGCCTCTGACACAGCACTCACATTGTTCTCACTGTAGACTGTACTTTTTAAGATTTGAGCTGAACCCAAAACATCTATCCTATGACTTCTCAGGAGTAATCTCCCACATTGTTTTGACATCCAGGCTTACGGCTGAGTGATGGATGTGAACTATCCATCTCCTCTGGCCTCTAATTGTCTGTTATCACTAACGGGGCTTATGTTGTAATTATAATTTACAACATTTATAACGTTATTTAGCTGCCAGTGCTTGAGGCCAGCTTCAAAAGGGATTTTTTATTGGCCTCTATAAAACTCACTGCAGTGGCAAAAGGTGCCCAGCCAGCCCCCAAGTGAAATATAGGAGACTGGCATGGATCCACAGATAAAACAAACATTTACACACAAACGCACGCACGCACGCACGCACGGCCACACACACACACACACACACACACACACACACACACACACACACACACTCTCTCTTTCTCTCTCTCTCCCTGCAAAATTTCACTTTTACGTGCATCAAGAGGACTGTAGCTAGTGTAACACGAACCACCTTTTTAGCTCTCTAGCTGAAGCTAACTTTCACCATAAAACTACACCAGCCAGTAGCATCACTGTTAACTCTTATAACAGTAGCATTTTAGGCGCCCAGATAATGCTAACAAGGTACTTAGTCTTCTAGTCTTAATGTCAGCACTTTAGTAAAAGTACATAATACAGGAACCATTCAACATTCACACACTGCCGTACAACATTCACACTCCGATGGGGGGCACCGGGGGCAACTCAGGGTTCAGCGTCTTGCCCAAGGACACTTCGACGTGGGACTGCAAGGTAAGGGATCGAACCACCAACCTTCCGATTGCAGGCGACCGCTCTACCACTGAGCCACATGTTTCTATCTTCATAACATTATCTTCATCTTAAAGGTGCTCTAAGTGATGTGTCGCGTTTTTTAGGCTACAACATTTTTCGTCACATACAGAAAACATCTCCTCACTAGCCGCCAGCTGCCTGTCCCCCTGAACACACTGTAAAAAAACGCGGTCTCTGAAGACAGCCCAGGCTCCACAAACGGCAACAAAAACAAACCGCGCCAACCTGCCCCACGTAGCCTAAAAAACGCGTCACATCACTTAGAGCACCTTTAATAGCCAAGACACATCAACCAGACAGCCGCCCGTCGACAGAAAAGCCAGTCGGAAAGATCAGTCGGGTCCCCGAGGTCCAAAAAACTGCCTCGGAACACACTGAGGCGACACCGACTTGAGAAATGTTATACGTCTCCATAGCAGCAGGTGGCACTACTCTGTATTGTTGCCCAAGAAATGAAAACCAGCAGCTGATTGGACAAACGCGTCACATGGGTTTGTTTTCTCTGGAAATTCAAAGCCAGACTGTCATGGCGGCCGTTCAGAATACGATCTCATATTGTACTAAAATAGTTCACTGAAACATGTTTCTGAAAACATTTTAAGTGAGAAATAGGCCATGCAGTTGCTGAATCTGTCATTTCAGCTCAACAAATGTCAGTTTAAAAGATTTTGGTCAGATTTTGAGAGACTCTAGTCACGTTCATTCCGCTCGCCATTTCCGGATGAGTCCCGGCTGCCCTGCCTCCGACTGAACATGTCAGGTCGGCCAAAATGAAGGCCGACAGCTCCTCCAACGGGCGACGGCACGGGACACACCGAACAGACTTGAGTCACTGACCTCCCCAGACTGTCCTACGGCCGATTATCGGCTTGGTGTGTCTCGGGCTTTAAGTGAATGTCGTTTATACTGTTTATATAAATCAAAACGACATGTAAAAGATAGTCAGTCTTTATCCACTTGGTGTTTTGAATCTGGGAAAGGATCAGTTGGTCCATGTGTGTTATTTCCTACATGACCAAGAAAATATCAAGCAAAGACTGTGCCTAGTGAATCTACTTTTTGTCAGTTCTATTTTTGTTTGTGGTTTCATGAGTCAAAAAGTCTTCCCAGCTTTATCATGAGACATACATTAATTAGGAAACTGTGACGCTGAACAATAACTAGCTGGGAATTGTGAAGTTGTGGCATTTCCAAGGATTCATTGCTGGGAACTGAGACAGGTATCGGACTGAATGTGTCATGTGTCAGGTGGGGCATGAGTTTCTCAACCCTAAAGAATAATATTGCTATTTCTGGATGTAAGTGATTAATGTAATTTAGGTTGGGTTCATTGGGGACAAAGACAGCTCAAGAGCAGTTTAAGGGCCAAATATATTAAAATTTGAAATGGCACAATGTATTGACACCCACTTTTGCACGTGGATTTCCGCTGGGATTTCCGCTGGGATTTCCGCTGGGATTTCACAATTTAAAAAATGTCCAAATGTCACACTCTTGTTGTCTCTGTTTTCAAGTTTTTTTTTTTCCCATCCCATCTCGGTTTCCCAGTTGACAGAAGAGCTGGCTATGTTCTCCACTTTTTCAACCTTTCCAGTCTATTGTCTCCAGCAGCCCACCCTCTACCCTCAGCTACTGTCTCTGTTATTTTATGAGAAGCTCCTGTCATTTTGGACGCTGACGCTGGCCTGAATGTGCACGCCGAGGGCCCCTCGACGTGGAGTTGGATTCCAACTTTCAGGGCCGAAGGGAGGATTTCCTTTTCAAAATGTCTGGCTGGTAAATATGTCACCAGACTGGAAACCGATCCCATGAAAAACAGGTGGGATGTTTTCAAACCCGCCACCGGAGTGTGTGTAATCGGTTTCCCTCATACACACTTGATGGTAAAGAGTGTCAATCACCTGCTAGCAGAGGTATTGTCTGTTGAGAGTAAGCAGCCCTGGAGCAGTTTAACTGAGGTCTGCTGCTGAATCTTCTCTTATTAGATCCAACAAAGTGTGTTATTTCTATGCACCTCAAAAAGAGTTGAATTTCACTGAACACCCCCACGGTGATAACGAAAATGAAACAACACTGACCTTTCAACTGACAAATCCACTTTAACAAGGAGGTGTGTTGTGTAAGGGGAGTATTGACTCACAGGGAGCTTGTTGTCAACACGTCTCAAAGAGGAAATAACCTGTTACACATTCTTATAATTAAGTCACATAATTACTCCATAAAAGTCCTGTTGGGACCATGAATACTGGCACCAAAACGCCATCAAAACATCTGGGGATCACCAACATTAAAAGGTGTCATCATGGAGCGCCAGGGAAGCTCACCTGGTTGAGCGTGCGCCACATGAACAGAGGCTCAGTATTTGCCGCAGCAGCCGAGGGTTTGATTCCAACCTGCAGCCCTTTGCTGCATGTCATTCCCCCACTTTCTCCCCTTTCAACTCTTAAGCTGACAGGACAGCTCAAGAGTTGAAAGGGGACAACTAAAGGCCTAGGATGCCCAAAAAATAATCTTAAAAAAAAAAAAGTGTCATCCTCTGGGGAGCATGAATGATTGTACAAAATATTATTCATTCATTCATCATTTCATTTCATTTCAATTTTATGGGAATTTCTCTAGTGTGGGGTCAATGAAGTCTATCTTATCTTAGCAATCCATCCAATAGTAATTGGGTTACATTAGTTTTATCAAAGTGGTTGCTAACCGACCAACCAACATTGCCATCAATATTTACATTCTGGTTCTTCCCTCTATGGTTCCTCCATGCATCTTTGTGTGTGTGTGTGTGTGTGTGTGTGTGTGTGTGTGTGTGTGTGTGTGTGTGTGTGTGTGTGTGTGTGTGTGTGTTGAGGATGGGGGTGTCCACAGTTTTGGCCACACCCCACACTCGTGCTGAGCGACAATGCTTGCTATCAAATCCTACATGATCACTCTGTTTACAAAAAAAAAAAAAAAATCTTAATTGATTTGTCAATTCACTTGAAAACAATTACTGTTATTTCACACAGGAGGGTGCTCCCAAATCCCACCCACCGATAACATTGTGATGCAGCCCAGCTCCCACCCTATACCGGCCTTACGTGGACGCGCAGTGCGAGTGCACGCTCGGTACGACAGGGCAAGCGATTGTAGACGAGAAGAAAAAGGAGAGAGAGCAGAGAGAGGGGAGCTGTGGGAGGACGACGTGACGAGAGGACTCCAAACAGAAGCTCTCAGGACTACGACACGCACACACAGAGAAGGAAAACAGAAAGAAACAGGTCATATCTACAGCACATTTGGAGATTCGTGCAGCGGGATACGGGCTGCGGACTGTTAAGCACGACAGCGTTTCCCTGCGGTAAAACCAGCCTGAGTTGTTGGACAGGAGGCTGCTCTTCCTCGTCAGAAAAAGAGGCTTTATAGCGGGGAGGTTTACGGAGCAGCGGACTGAAGTCACAGTGGAGAAGGTAAGCCCCCATTTCCCCCCTTTTTAAGTCCTTACATTATTTACATTTACATGTAGCTGTCAGTAAAACGGGACCAACAGAGCTCGGTGTGGGTAATGTCAAAGCTCGCTGTCTGTCTGTCTGTCTCTCTCTCTGTCTGTCTGTCAATTTAACATCAGCTGCAGCCTCCTGCGCCCCATTCAAATGTAATCTCAGACCACGTAACATGTATGGTTATGAAAGAAACGGACCGACATGGTAAAAAAAAAAACTCCCGCTGCCCCTGTACGCACCCAGGGCTCTAGTCTCCCCCCCCTCCTCCCTCCTCACCTCACCCCTCCATCGCCACCTCTGCCGCCGCCGCCGCCGCCGCCTCGGATAAATGTCACGGTGTTTTCTTACATAATGCGTAAATGTGCAGTTACAGATGTTGCCTGGTGTATGCTGGACGCCACATCTGGGCTGCAGTTTGTGTCTGTGGCGTCTTGACACGGTGCAGCGGCCGCAGCAATAAACGTGACGCACTGGTATAAACGGATGATTAGACTGTGGAGCTCGAACCATCCGACTAGAGCGGTGCTGGTTGGGTTCACTGTCGCAGAGGGACGTTGGAGCTTTGAATTGCGCTGTAAAGGCTGCAGAGCTTTTTGTGTGTGTGTCCCATTACTACACTGCTATGTTGTGTTGAGAGCTGTGACGGACGGTTGTGACATTTTTCGTCATGTGTGTGAGACGACTTTAGGGCTGCTTACATCACACTGCTGCTGCCTGATGGGGCCTGATGGGGCATGGGCATGGCTGAGGCATTTTTTTTTTTTCTTACAGCTGGACACCAGGATGTTCAGTGTGTTGCAATGGATGGAGGTTACTGTAGTTTGGTGAAAAGGCTACTGCGTGATCTTCTCTTGATCATAACAAACCGCCACAGACAAACTAATACACACTATTGTCCTATAACTAAAATGTGCATCTTTACATTGTCATGGTTAGAGCTGAATTGATTAGTCAAGTATTCGATGACTCGATAGGCAGAAAATGTATCTGCAACTTAAGTCATTTTTAGGTTAAAAAAAAAAAAAAAAAGGCCAAACATTTACTGGTATCAACTCCTTAAATGTGAATATATGCTGGCTTGCTTAGTCGTGTATGATATTAAACTAAATATATTTTGGTTTTGGACTGTTTGTCGGACAAAACAAGCAGATTGAAGATGTCAGTTTGGGCATCTCTACTGTTGTATTGACCAAACAATGGAATTTATTATTCTGGTAGAAAATCAACCGATAAACCAACACTGTCAATAGTTGGCAGTTGCAGCTCTTGTTAAGATTTGGCTAGACTGTTTTGAGTGAAAACATGTTATGTTAATGTTTATTTATACAGAGCATAAATAATGAAGCCTTTACATGTAGGCTTTAAAACAGAAAACCATTGCGTTCCAAATTGCTTTACAAAATAAAGTGTTTTAATATAATGTAGAGAATGAGGAGAAATAGCCTGGGGTAGGTAAAGACATAATGGCATGGTTAAATCCACAGAATAAGAGCATTACTAGCATTAGATCAGGTGGCTTTACCTATTTGGTATCTTTTTATGTGAATTTCATACCATCACTAAGTTTAGAGTTTTGAGAATCCGTAAAGCAGGAACAAACAAAGTAGCTTTGTTACCCAGGCTTCTGTTGGGTTAGGTTGTGTTTAGTCAGCGAGACATGTTAAAACAGGCCTTCATGGCCTCGGACAGACCAGACCAGACCAGACCAGACCAGCAGTTCCCCTGAGGTCTCTGTCCACCAGCCTAAAAGCATGGAGAGGTGACCCACCCTCCTCCTCCCTTCTGCCAGAGCACCGAGGAGCCGTGGCTGCCTGTGACATGCATGTGCAATGTTCATGAAATGCCGCAGGGAAGTCCTTACAGGTGCATTATTGTGAAATGCCAGAACCGACAAGTGCTTCCCACATCATGCAGGTGATGTGCAGTCTGACTCCCCCGGCTGCTGATTCAGTCAGGAGAAGAATTCCCTTAATGTGATGTCAACTTTGCTGACATTAACATTTCATTCAGGTTATTACGTAAGTGGCAAAGCTCTTGAGAGCAGGACTGAAAACATTGCTTTGACAGCTCCAGCTGCCCAGCGAACATGCTTTGTGACCGAAGCGGAGCAGCTCGAAAATCAACTCCGAATCGCTTCATTTTAAAACGTGTGTGACAGATGAAGATGTCACGGCAGAATAAAGCATCCACTGTGACTGTTTCTATCCAGTCACAGGCAATATAAACATCACAACATCAATCACACGCAAGGATAAGGGTACTTGAAGAGGAATTTCATTCATTTAAATAATTAATATGAAATGAAAGCCTCTTTTTCTAAAGCTGTTTCTAAAAGACACTATCGATACTTCTGGAGTAGGCATTTCATTTCATTTTTTGGTTGCTGCTCCTTCAACATCATAGGCTGTCCATCTGAACCACTCGGGCCTGTTTTCCATACACACTCTTTATCCAGAAAGAGGAAAAAACAATGCTCCGTCCATGTCCCAGATGGCCGGAGCTGCTCCACTGAGAGTTAATGGGAGAACTGACATTTAATGAGGTGATATAGTGTGGAAAGTATTTGTGAAAAGAATAGAATGGAATAGTTAACAGAATAGAATAAGATATTTAAGAAGTGGTCACTCATTCCAAGCCAGAGTTTAAACCCTTTGCAGGTTCACGTAATTTGATTCACTTTGGTGCATTGATGTGACTGAGCAGATCAGAGGGTGGGAGAGGTTCTTCTCTTTAGTGCTTTCACACCTGCAGTTTGGTTTGTTTGATCTGGATCAAGACAAAAATGATATATTGTAGCCTTTCAATGAAGAAAACAGGTAGAAACAGGCTGGAAAAGATGTGTTTTGTACTGTAATATTATGGGGGAATAGCTAGGGATTACTAAATTTCACTCCATTTTTAATGAGAAATGGCTGTTTTAAGCTCTTTTCACTTTCTGATTCATCAGGTAAAGTCTCTGCAATCCCAGTTGCCAAATGAAATACATTATATAGGCGACTTAAAAGATCACTTACTTGACAGTTGATGATCAGCACATGGATTTAATTGTAATTTAACCGTTGAAGTCATGCTAAAATCGCATGTCTACTATTACAAAAGAAATTTCTGCTTTAAGTATGATTGGAAGCTGACTGGGAATCACCTAAACAAAATGAGCTTGTTTGAACGGATTCAGATGTGGACGCAACCTTAGTTGAAATAGCCGACCCTGTCTTCTAGAATTTAAGTTCATATAGTTCTAAATTGTTTTCTCAATTATGTTGTGGCGTAATTGCTGGCTGGGTTGTGTTCAGAGGCAACACTTTTTGAGCGAATCAAGCGCTACATTTATGTACCACACCGTCCTCACACGGACGTGGCCTCTTTATTTTTTTTAATGGCAAAACAACTCGTAGATGACCTTTTTTTTTATACAAACTGACATCCAATCACTTTTCTCACATATTTATCGTAATCTACAAGCTCTGATGATGAAGTCCGTATTAGATCATGAAGATAAGCTCATCAGCAGACTTAGGGAGGGGCTTAAAGACTCTCAGTCCATCTACTGTAAACTGCAGAAAATCATTTCAATCCACAAGCCCACTGACCCACATTTCTGTTTAGTCTGACCTTGTGAATTGATGGCTTTACGAAAAATGGCTTTGTTGTTGTTGCCACTGGATCCCAGTGTCCTTGCTTGAGCAGTCCCATCACGCTCAAACCTGCTGCTGCAGTGCTCAGGGCTTCATGTAAGACAATACCAGGATGAGGTCAATGCCTTACATACCATGTCAGTGCGGCTATATGCATCTCTAACCGTGTGTGTGTGTGTGTGTGTGTGTGAGTGAGATGTCTTAAATAGCATCTTCATCAGCTTTGTCCGGATAGACAAGAGGACTTAAAAAGACACTACGGTAAAGTAGTCAGGTTTCGATTGTTGCCGCTGGCGTTTGTCAGAGAACATCTGCACAAAATTAAAGTCTGACAATATCCCAGTAGTGTTTTTCCATAAAACAAATTTGGGGACCAAGCACATACATCTCCTTCAAACCTTTTTAACAAGTTGTAGCTGCACCTAAGATCACAACAATTTTTTTTTTTTTTTTTTAATTATTTTGAAGGAAAGCCTTCATTACTTTGTAGGCCGTTATATCACTCATCTGTGATGTTAAATACACATTAGAAGTTTTATAATTTACTTTTCAGTTTCATTTTCCCTCATCATCTGCTTATACTGCAGTTAGTGATTTCCCAGAATGCTTTTCAACACCTCCTAGAGACAGAGCTTTATCTGGTTGCATTGAGCTGTGGGTTCTGTGTGTCGTTTGGGTGAAGATGTAGTGATTGTGAGGGTGAGAGAAGAAAAGTCTCAGCCTTAATTAAAAAAACAACAACAACTGGTCATCTGGCTGCAATGCATTCTGGAAAATTGAAGCCACTATCAGTGAAGTAATTGGCATGTCTGACAAACCCATCGTTGGTTTTGGTCTTTTCATGGGATTTGTTGACAAAAAAAAAATGCCAGCCTCCTCTCACTTACTGCGGTCTTCTCATCGCTCTGATTTGCTCTGGTCGAATACAGTCATTTGCAGGTTTTGTTATGGTGTTGGGTCATTAAAGATGGCAAGTGCAGAGCTTCTGTGACTGGTTTTGGTTGACAAGGAAAACAGCAGGAGTGCTGTTTGAAAATACTTGGAAAAGGCAAAGGATACAAGCAAGCCCATAGATTATCTCTGTGGTATCCCAAATGGTATCAAATATCGATATTTTTCAAGGTATGAAAAAAATAATTCCAGTATCGTGACAACCCTACTCCAAACAAGATTTCCCCAGGAATGCAAATTATAACATTAGCCGCCTTTTTTTTTTTTTTTTTTTTGAAGATTATTTTAATGGACAGGACTGGTGAGAAAGAGGGGAGAGAGAGAGAAGGGAGAGACATGCAGGAAATCGTCACAGGTCGGAGTCGAACCCTGGACTTCTGCGTCGAGGCATAAACCTCTAAACATATGTGTGCCTACTCTACCCACTGATGGAATGGAAATTGATTTATTTGAAACCGGGACAATGCACAAATAAACATTAAACTTGTTAAACAAGAGAATATGTCTTGGGCCAGGTTATAGCAACAATTGCTAATTTCCACCTGTAGTCCCGGCCACACATTAGCCGCTTTTACATGTTCATTTTATGGATGTTTCTCATGTACTCTGGGATTGGACGTGTTCTTTATTGCTTCTTACAAACGCACTTTAGCACGCACGCACTTGAGAAAGAATCAGTCCTTTTTAACATCTGAAAAGGATCCTGCATACGCTGCTAGTCGGGGCCGCCCCGCTGACCTGCTGACCTCTGTGACACTCATGTGACATGAAAAGTGAAAGTGATTTGACACCGTGTTGATGCTCCGAGTCTTTAAGTGTTTAAGCGAAGTCCATCATATTGACCACACCACAGTCTGAATTAGACAAGGATAACATCACACAGACGTGCTCCTTTTCATTCGCCTCCCCCCACAGTCAAGGTTAATTCAAGAACACATTCTCCTTGTTGGGTTTCACATATTCTTTAAAGAATAACACTCAAAGAAACTATGTCCAAAACAAAAAACGACTGCCGGCAAGAAATCCTACCTCTCTCTTGTGCGGCTGTCCAACAATATTAGAATCACTTTCACTTTTTCCACAGTCTCCTTCAAAGCAGTTATAGTATAAAATGTGTCACTGGCGCAGATGTTAGCGCGATAGCAGAAGTCCTTTTGATTCCAGCATGGTTTGATTCTTCGCAGGGCGCTGCTGTTTGTTGTTCCCTCAGCTGTTCAAAGCCAGGTCCTGTGTGAATTTCTGCATCCATTATCGTTTCTCACATGTCTTTGTATTATTCATTTAACCTCGCTCTATAGCTTCTTTAGGCATAAACACAGCATCAAAAAAGATTTCTCTTCGTGCAGATGTCTTTTTGTTGCTGAAGTTAGTTTTTTTTGACGTTGGGAGTCGGAGCACTTGATAGTGCTTCTTGTAACAGGCAGCAGCTGGTGAGGGCATGGATCAGTCCCCTGGCACTGCCCGGGGCAAAGAGCAGCCAGCAGCATCGCCACGCTCCCCTCCGTCCTGCTTGGCTGATCACAGATGGAGACGCTGGAAGAGAGAGTTTGACAGGGAGCAGGGAGCAGGGATGATTACGAGAAGTAGTGTATATAGGCATTCATTCATGTTGAGAGATTCCTTTTAAATCAACTAGCCAACAGGCCCTCTCTGCCGATCAGGACAGTGCTTTTAGCTTTTGTATGTTGTGTCTCTTTGGGATTTTAAAGAGCATTTGATGTTTTAACTAACTTTCAGTGGTGCTGCAAAAGTTGTAACCCAGACTCTGCAATCATTGGCGTTAGGAATCACCCAGTCTCGCATTGCCAGACTTCTCTCCACAGCGCTGTTGGAGTAAAGTCTGGCTAACACCACTCATACATGTTGGGATAGAAGAAGAAAAACACTCGGGCAGCGCTAAGCTCCGGTCACAGCGACGGCGGCTCTGCAAAATCGACTTGGGAAGGAACTTGTTTTGGTGGAACATTTGCACCCCCCAAAGGGAAACACCACATACAATATTAAATTAACTGTTCACACAATACAGTGATGTGAGCTATTTAAATTAGCTGGATACATGGTAAAAACGTAATTTGCTCTTACCAGTGGATCGCCGTGTGTACTTTGTCAAGGGCAAATCCTGCCAGTTGGTCTCAAAACATTAGATAGATAAATGCAGTAAACATATTCTTTGTAAACCTTAACAATCATACAGCGAAAGAACCAAGCAAGATCCACATTTTTGTCAAAACTTACATTTTTCAGCATGTAACTGCTAGCTTGCTGGCTTGTAGGTTGTTCTTGTTGTGAAGGGGAAAAGTCTTGTCAGGCATATCCTGGCAATGTACTTCCATTAATCCAGACTATGAATCACCCATCTCTCACCCATCTCTCCAGATCTTACTAGACAGGCCCTGATCACTGTATGGAGGTTATGCCGAAAGGAAGTGCACAGGTCTGTGAACTCTGATTTCTGACAACAGACAGTTTGGGTTATAACTTTAGCATTCAACTTGGTTTTCTTTTGTTCCGAATAACCTAAGATAACCCTGTATTACCCTGTTTCAAACCTGTATGATTGTCAGTGTAATCCTCACCGATAGGGCCGATGGCCAAAAGGACAAAAATAAGACCCAAGTTATATGAAACCCAAATTCCCCTTTTAATTATTTCTGTTTTATCTCCCTCGTTTTGTCGACTTCTGGGTGGTTTAGTGCTCAGAGAGGCCATCCACATGATCCACATGACCCCAGTGCAAGCATTTAAGCCAGTAGTCATCTGCCCTTCTGAAGCGTCTTTGATCAGTTCCCTGAATTCCCTAAAAGCCTCGAGGTCACTGTGTTACAGCTGACCCTGCACTCAGAGGTCTCCGGCAGCAGACAAATGGAATTTCCCTACAGCAATCATAAAATATCTCATTTATCAGGAAGCAAGATGTTTTTTTATTCAGTTTAGAAGAGACGAGCGAGCGCATCCAGGAGCCAAACCATGACTGTCGCAGTGTGTCAGTTTGAGGAGGGAGGCTTAGAGGATGAGATGCAGAAATTGTACTGGAAAATATCAAATTTATTTCAATAGAGGGTTACCGTGAGGCTGCAATCAGCTGTAAATAGTTGTTTGTGGAAAACATGATGGAAAACAGTCATAGACAAGCCCAAAAGTGTGTGCCTTGTACGTCCACTTAAAGTGCGTGTTTTAGCTCTGCTGCTGTTGCTGCTGATGTTGCATTGTTTGTCTCACCGTGTTGCCAGCAGATTGATGGAGCTGTTGCTCAGATTGACAGATCTAGCTCAGCCAGCCACTATCCCCTAAAGCCAGCCAGACTCTGCCTGTGAAAAAAAAAAAAAAATCCCGCCTGCGAGGGTAAATCAGTAGTAAGAAAAACTCTCGCCCCTCTGCAATTAGCAACGTGTCATTTTGGGGTTCGGAGGCAGCCGATAATGTCACATCTCACTCGTATCTGTGGTTCAGTTCTTAAACATTTTTGACAGTGTGCCTGCAGACTCAGGAGGCTGAGTTATTCAGCGCTCGTGTCACTTCCCCTGAAAGCTTAATTGCTGTCTTTTAATAAGCGCTTGTCTCATATTTGTGCCGTCTTTGCAGCGTCTGGTTTCAGTCACCGTGGACTGGCTGCGGGTTGGGAGTCATAGCCAAATGACGCCCTGCTGAAGAGTGCTGGTAGCAGACACACGCGAGAGGAATTTGAATACATGCACGAAACGACAGGCAGGGCAAGACGAGCGTGTGACTTACTGTCTGCCAGTGTGTGTGTGTGTGTGTGTGTGTGTGTGTGTGTGTGTGTGTGTGTGTGTGTGTGTGTGTGTGTGTGTGTGTGTGTGTGTGTGTGTGTGTGTGTGTGTGTGTGTGTGTGTGTGTGTGTGTGTGTGTGTGTGTGTGTGTGTGTGTGTGTGTGTGTGTGTGTGTGAGACAGAAAGAGAGACCGTAGTGGCCAGAACAAAGCAGCCTGCGACCAGAGCACTTGGGTGTGGCACTCGGTTTGATGAAGCACCAAATGAAGTCTGATCTCTCAACACTTCTGCTCTACTACGTCTGTTCATGTGTAGGTGCAGCTGTGCATCAAACCTCAATACTTTATTATATATAGATAGCATCAGAAACTGTCAAAGTGTTGAATGCTCGTCAGGTCTTGTTACATATTCTTTGATTAGGTATTTCCCCGATTTAAAGTCACCATTTTGCCAATTTTATACCGATTAATTGTTAGTCATTTTCTTCTAAAAACATTACCGTGTTCTACTTTCCCAGTTGTGAATATGTGCTGATTTTCTCTGTTTTTATATGATAGTAAACTGAATGTCTTTTGGCTTTTAGAGTGTTGGTTATGGGCAAAATTAGACATTTGAAGATGTCACCTCAGGCTTTGACGGACATCTTTCACATTTTTGGACATTTTTATAGACCGCACAATTATTTGAAAAAGTATCCTGCAGATTTATCGAACACAGTCCTTAGCTGCAGCCCTAATTTCAGTTCTTGTATGGCTGTTTAATAAACAAACACATGTTTCTACACCTCCAGAGTAAGGTATCAAAGAAGTATGTCTTTGGTATTAGTACCAAAATGTGTTAAATTCTAATGACACCCATCCCCATTCATTTCCAGCCTTCTGTTCCCTTTTGTTCACGTTTTCTTGCAGGGCTCTTCCTCTTTCCATTTCTTCCTCTCTCTCTCTCTGTTTTCTGGCCCTAAAAGCTTAGTCATTCTGCCAAGGTTGTCTGAAAGTTGCTCTGTCCTGCAGTCTGTCCTATTTTGGTGCTTGACTCTAAACTGGGACGCCACAATACGAATATAGCAGGTAGGAGCCGGTGGTTCACTGGCTCAAAGTCACAGCATATGTAGATCGGACACTGCAGATTTTGACTTTAATGACGTCTTCTTGGCTGTCTTATTAATAATTTTGTCACTGTCCTCCCAAGAAGACAATATTGATTGTGGTTTGGAGGTCCTGTCTGCAGGACATTGAACTTGGTTAGTTTTCTCTCACAGTGGCAGCTAATTTGCCTAAAATGTAAATAACCCACTTTTATCTCATCTCAGTTACGTAAATGTGGGTGTAGTATCTCACATGTAGCACAAAACAAACACTATCCTTTTTTTTTTTTTATTATAAATAATATATTCTCCAATCAACTACATATCTTTTTTTTTTTTTTTAATCTTCTTAAGAGATGATGATGATGTCTTTGTCTTGTTGGGTTCCATAAACACTTACCATAACAATAAAGACCCACAGAATATGTATGTATGTATGTATGTCTGTATGTGTGTGTGTGTGTGTGTGTATATATGTATGTATATATGTATATATATGTATGTATGTATATATGTATGTATGTATATATGTATATATATATATATATGTATATATATATATATATGTATATGTATATATATGTATGTATGTATATATGTATGTATGTATATATGTATATATATATATATATATATGTATATGTATATATATATATATATGTATATATATGGTATATATATATATATATGTGTGTATATATATGTGTATATAAGTAGGTGTTATATATATTTATTTTGGTATATATGGTTGGTATATATAGTGGTCAGGCAGTGATGGCAAATAGCAATTTTGAAGATTTAACGTTTGACGATAATAATAATTGTTGCAGTCAGTATCGGTCTATATAAGAATCCTCTATAGCCCATTTCGGTCTTGATGGGCTCCATAAACTCGTCATAACAACGACATAAAAACACTTGCAGAAGCCATGTTTTCATTAAGCTGTTTTCCAGGCTCTTCCTTTCTGTTTTTATCATCTTTATATTTTAATGAAGTATTTTAGAGCTGAAACTATTAGCAGATTAATCAATTAGCCGATCAAAAGAAAATAAATGGCCAAGGTTTTGATGATGGATTTATCTTTTGACGATTTTACCTTTTCTCGACTAAATCTATCAAGTAATTTGGAAAATAATCAACACATTAGTTGAAAATAAAATACTATCATTAGCTGTAGCCCTAAAGCAGCTTAGCAACAGTCCGCATCGTTCACTATAGTCTATTAGGATCCTTATTAGCTGATTTGGGTCCATAAACACTCAACAAGCATAACAAAAAATACCTAGAGCAGCTGTGTTTTCTACATCGTTTGTGTTATTCTGGCTTTCATCGTCATATAATATGCGCATGTTAATGAAGGAATCAGTAGGTACCCACATACACACGTTCTCTGCAGGGATTCAAAGCTTTCGCTTCTACAGATCGGTCATTCATTCTTTCATCTATGTGGTCTATACTGGCTACATACCTCTTCAACCGTCCCTGACAGGCAGCAGTTGCTAGGAGCCAGACTCACTCACTCACTCACTCACTCTGGAATAAGCAGCTAGTTGGTAACAATAAGGGTCACTGCTGGTGAGCTTCACAGAGGTGTTTTTCTCTTTTTGTTAACTGAGAAGCAGCTTCAGGTAAGAAAGATTCTTGTTATATTTCTGTTAGAATCAGTAATATTTCTCTTGTACCAGACTCGGTCAAACCTAAAGAAAAGAGGCATATTTTCTGTTCAGGTAGGAGGGATACTGCTTTACAGTTTTCCTCACATTTTTCTGGCAAAATCTTCAGTGGTATCGCTGTTGTTTTGCTCTTTGGAATATTTGGGTTTTGGACTGTTGGTTGAACAAAACGCAACATCTCAATATGTTGTGAGGGTCTTTTTTTTTTTTTTTTTTTCTTTTACTATTTTTTAAATTGAGAAAAATAATTGGCAAATCAATCGATAATGAAAATAATTGTTAGTTAAAGCCCTAATAGAAACAAATGGCCACGTTTATGTATCCAGACATAAAGAAACGAAGAGCTTGGCAACAGAAACATACAAGATATGTAAACAAACACAATGGAACATGGAACAATAGAAACTGATAACAAACATCTTAAAGGAGCAGTTGAGGATGTACAGTGGATATAATAGAATGAATAGATAATGAATGAGGAGCTACAGGGAAAATGTGCTTTATGTGTCCATCAGGGAGTCCCAGTCATCTTTTACAGCCGTTGTGTTTATGAAAATCTCTCTGTTCCCTCTGAGGCTGCAGCACCACGGTCTCATCTGGAACAATGATGAAAGCTGCTCGTGGGAAACGAGCCGCACGCGCGAGCACTCTCATTGGTCAGAGACAAACGAAGAGAGGCGGGCGATTGGCTTGTTGCTTCAGAGTAACTGTGATGTGGTTGGCTGTTGTCACAGTGCTGAGAGAGAGAAGGAATATTGGTGAAAGGAAAAATGTGTGTGTGTGTGTGTGTGTGTGTGTGTGTGTGTGTGTGTGTGTGTGTGTGTGTGTGTGTGTGTGTGTGTGTGTGTGTGTGTGTGTGTGTGTGTGTGTGTGTGTGTGTGTTGTACTTAGGTCAAGGTGAGCACAGTGGGGTTTAATTTAGTTGGAGCAGGGTGTGAAAGCTGGCCTGCTGTGACTACATGAGTGTGAATGAAGGGTCTTTGAGTCATGGCACGCTCCACACACACACACACACACACACTGCCTCCTAAGAGATCAGACTTTGTCTCTCAGTCCATATTAAAATCATGCATTATCAGTGAAATTATCTTCTATTCATTAATAATTCCTGTTGTTTCTTTATGTCGGATGCTGTGTAAGCAACACAAAGAGGGCCTGCAATATATAATAGGGTTGGGCTGATGTATCCACTCTCCGTTAATGTTACATTTTCACACTATATCAAAAAGGTGTTATTCAAAAAGAATTTACACATTTGTAGTTTTTTGTTGCTGCATTGCTTGCTATTTTAAGCGAGAGAGGTGAATACATATATTTGTTTGTGTTGCAGCGAAGTGTCAGTTCCGTTTCATGGGGGGGGTGGACCGGACCTGCCCCCACTGCTAAAAAAAAATCCTAAAGGAAACACTGCTTTGAAATGACACCTTACAGCCATTACGACCATAAATATATTTCAACACCTCTCTGACGCAGTCTCAACAAAAATGTTACTACAAAGATTAGTATTAATTGCAGGTAGAACGATTTTTTGCATGATCAATTAATCTATAAAATCGTGAAAAATGCCCTTCACAAATTCTAGAAACCAGAGCGGATGTCCTTAAATGCCTTTCTTTTTGTCTGACCAACAGTCCCAAAACCCCAGATTATAAAATTTACAATGAGATAAAAACAGAGAAAAGAAGTGAATCCTCTCATTAGAGAACCTGAAGACAGTTGTTGTTATTTCTTTACTGCTGGTTTAGATGTGGTTTAAGTGTGTGTGTGTGTGTGTGTGTGTGTGTGTGTGTGTGTGTGTGTGTGTGTGTGTGTGTGTGTGTGTGTGTGTGTGTGTGTGTGTGTGTGTGTGTGTGTGTGTGTGTGTGTGTGTGTGTGTGTGTGTGTATCCTTGTATTAAACACAATCCTATTTAGTGCATATACTGGCTTGTGAAAATGAGATGGCAGCCTCCATCGTGGCCTTTTAAGCTGATTTACCTCCCCACTTGACAATTATTGGAAATGGATGTGTGTCATCACGTTTTTTCTTTTTTTTTCTTTTCATTCATCATTTGGTAAAACCCTCTAGCGTCATTACTATACCACACACACCAAGGTTTCCCACATTTGGTCTTGTGAGAAAACACGAGGTCATATAAGCGAAAAGACGTCTTAAGCGTCAATGATTTATTTCTCCTGTTTCAGCCCAAACATACTGAATTCTTTTTTTCATTTTTTTTTTCCATTGGCATCTTTTGTTGTTGAATGTTCTTTACCCTTGTTCAAATAAGAATATTTAATTTCCTTTTAAATCTATTGGATCCTTACTTCAAATCCTATATTCATTACCCTAGTGTATAGGCTTCAAATGAAAAGATTCCATGTTGATTACTGAAGGAAATTTAAATCTCCCACCTCTTCAGTCCATCCCCGCCTGACGGGCAGTTGATTAGGTGGTGGAGACAGAGGAGGGAGGCAGAGCAGGTGCCGCCAGAGAGAAAACAATCAGCAACTCACATACACTGGCCTCTAAGTGGATTTGGTGGCTGGAAGGAAGGAGGGATGGAGGGGGGAGGGGAGACGGCGTCTGTGCTACATGTCTAGATTGCCGTGTGTGTGTGTGATTAGATGTGCCTTTTGTTTTCAAGATGTGTGTGTGTGTGTGTGTTGCCAGTTCTTCACCGTGATTTGTTTTTTGCCAACAATGTGTTGGACACATGTCTGTGTGTGTGTGTGTGTGTGTGTGTGTGTGTGTGTGCGGTGCGCGCAAGATGAAATGATCCATGTGGGGAAAACTGGGCCGTTCCACCGACAAATTAATAGGATACAGAAAAGAAACGGAGCATGTTGACAGTACAATTAAATGTAGTCTATTGAATTGATAACAAATGTGTGTAAGTGACAACGTTAACGGTAAAATACACTCAGTTGCCAGTTTATTAGGTACACATAGCTAACACTAATGCAATCTACAACAGTCCTATTATAAATCCTCCCTTCATGAATGTTATAATGTCAGTGTTTGCTCAAACAGTTTGAGAGGTTTTTCTATTATTTAGCCTACCCGCTTTGATATAAATGTTGTGGACAAAATAACAGCAACACCTGTCAGTACAGTGCAATACAGTTCAACAGCACCACAAACAAATTCCTCCAAAATGATCATACAGTTGTATTAGAATAAACTGCCATTTAAAGGTTTAATAATGTAACTTTTATGCACTGAAATGTCTAAAAACTGTTGTATATTGTGTTGAGTTGTATACTTACATTATCCAAAATGTTTTCAACAATGTTCAGACCCAGAGAAATCTGTCATTTAAAAAAAGGTAACGGTCAGTTACGTTTGGTTGCCTGTCAATGGCGTCTTATCCTTTTAGCATGTCAGCGTTGTGGTTGTCTGCCAGAAGCTGTAATGAATTGGCATTTCATCCAGTTTTAAGCCCCATTTTTTACAATGTTTTTAACTGTATATTTTAACTGGATGAAGGGTTTTAGTCATCGGCGTCTGGATCTAAAGTCATCAGGGAAACCAGCTAAGCAAACGTTAGCATGCAGCTGGCTCCCAGCCTCTTTGGGACGTCCTTTTGTCCGCTGAACAATATCGGAGAAACCGATTTTTAACATGAAACCGCTTCATTCAGTGTTTTTTTTCCGGTTTCAATCACCTGGTTCGTTTGTTTTGGGAAGGACCAATGAACAACGGAGGAATCCTAACTGGGAGAACTGACTGCTATGACGGCAGTGGTGGTGGAGGACAATAACTCTCATGATCCTATGCTCCTTCACAACGTCCCCAAACTTTCTTTTGTTATTGTTTTGATTGAGAGAACCCTCACGGCAGAAAATGACACATTGTGCTTTTAACTGTGACTTTAGAAGAGTTTTAGATAGATGCCCCTCGACCAAGTTTATACAGTCTACGCTCTCAAAGCATTGATACGTTGTGTGCCCGTGTGAGTTTTTGTCCGCACCATGCCTCACGCAGTGCATGCTGGGATAGGCGCTGCACCTAAACAGGAATAATGACATACAAGACGGATGTATATATGGCAGTATAGGAAACACTGTCTTGATGGTTTGCACATTTAAACAAAAGCATGAAGTAAAAACTGGACCTGATGGCTCCGTCTGTTGCTTGTTCATGTCTCTTGTTGATGTGACGTTTCATCACATTTTCATCACTAGTTGTTGCTGCAGCACATTGTGACTCATTTGGTGCACTCTGTGGCTGTATTTATCTTTTGTGTGTGTGTGTGTGTGTGTGTGTGTGTGTGTGTTTGTGTGTGTTAAGTGTTTGTGGTTCTTTAAAGGAAAGGTAGAGCGTCTGTCTTTCACACTCAACTCGTCTGATACAGTTGATACAGTAAGTAAATCTACTACCAGCGAATATCTAACTTAATGCAGTTATTCGTCACTTTTCTTTCCTTGCTCTCTCTAAAAACAGTAATGTGTTGTTGGAGTTCACACATCCACGTTAAAATATGTTTGTTTTTTTCTTGCATTTGATCACCTTTACTGACAGTAGACTTCCTCTTTCTTTATGCAGCTTGTTCCACATGCGCAAAGTTTGCCAGTTCACTGAGAGGCCCTCATGGCGAAGCAGACTTCCTCTCCATTACCCCATCCCGTCCCTACTTGATTTATTGATGAGAATGTTATCTTCTTTTCTGTTACCAGAGCGGATTCACACACATGTCTTTTGTATTATTCATCCCAGCGTGGTCATGTGTGTGAAAATGTAGCTATTGAGTATAGAGCTCTGTGTTTGTGTTAATGGCTGAGAAGACATGACACTGCGTTTGGATGATGATTGTGTGTGTGTGTGTGTGTGTGTGTGTGTGTGTGTGTGTGTGTGTGTGTGTGTGTGTGTGTGTGTGTGTGTGTGTGTGTGTGTGTGTGTGTGTGTGTGTGTGTGTGTGTGTGTGTGTGTGTGTGTGTGTGTGTGTGTGTGTGTGTGTGTGTGCGCTTTAGGTCCCACCCTGTTTTTTTTAAACGTGCCCTGAGGCTCGTTCTAGTGGGAGATGTGTTTGGCCTATCAGCTGCATTCTTGAGACTAAATGGAGTGTACCTAATCCACGTCATTGATACCCGCCCCACACACACACACACACTCACACACTCGTACAAAGCTTGCATCTTTCCTCAGGGCACTCTGAGCAGAAAGCAGACTGGTGGCCAACGGTCGTCTCTAAAAAAGCTTTGCTCTTTAAAATGTCATCATGAATGTGATGCGTCTAAATGTTAAGCAGAAATAGCTTTTGGCCATGAAGCCTTATTACTGCATTAAACATGTATTTGAGCATCTTTGACATCATCCAGCGGGATTTGGCAAGCACAGACGAAGAATTTGACACCACTTTCCTTTTTTTTTTGTGCCTTTCCATACTCCTTTTCACTTTGGCTATTTTACCCCCTATCCCTAGCTGACAGAAAACAGACATTTGGTCTACAGGCGACATGCAGGTTTTAAAAACACCCTTTGAGTTGTTTGGAGGATGAGCTGCAGTCTGAAGTTGAGTCGAGAGTGTATAGCTGTGAGTTTTTTACACACCGTCTCTGTTTTCTATGATATAAACTCAGAGGATTCATTTCCTCTGTATGATGGTCATATCTAACCTATGCAGGATTGGACTGGGAGGGCAGAGAGGGTGACTGAGCCAGGGCTGTTGCCATGGTTACCCCAGGACCAGGCATAATCATTGGGCCAGTTATCTGGTTTCAGGATAAGCAAAGTCAGATGTTCTTTAATGGTTTCTGTGGCTCAGTAGATGCTCATTTCACCTCAGTTGAGCTGCTTTAACAGCAGTTCTTTTGGGGCTGGGTATTGCCGATATGATACCAAAGTTTCTGTACCAATGCCACTCAAATTTTTTTCAGTTACATGAATTGAACCTTTTTTCCCTAAAAATTTTAAATTATTCCTTTTAGAAAAAGTAGCCAAACTATCACTCGTGAAACATCAAAGGAGCTGCAAAAGAACTTGGCAAAAATATAACTTAAATCATAAAGTCTTTTATCAAAGAATAAGTAAAAAAAAAAAGAAAAAGAAAAGAGTATGAATATGAAACAGCATTTGATGCCGGATCTTAATATTTGTTTCATTTGATGCCAAAAAGGTTTTGTCACACAGGCCTACAAATCTCAAAGTTACTGTGTCTTCAGAGGACATCATTTGAGAATATTGTGTATGTATGCTCATGCAGTTCTTTACATGAATCTTTTGGATGGACTCCCGCAAAACACATTTGAGGTTTGAGTGAGTAGCCAGCACTGCTGATCTTGTTGAGGTTAGACCTTGATTTATGACCCTGTTTGGAGTCATCTTTGCCAAAGAGCCTTTTGTGTCCTCCTCTTAGCCTTCAGGCTCAGAACAGAACACCGCCGCTGCAGCCGTCCGTCTCTTTTAGCGCCATTTTCCTCCCAGTTTTCAATGATAGGATGCAGTGGAGCGTTCAGTGCCAGAGGTCTTTACTTAATAACATAATCACTTGACCGCAGAGAGAAGATGAGCATCGCTATCAGCTCCAAATTCAGCTATAAGCTCCACTCCTGTTACCCTGAAACTGTAGTTGTTCAGGACATATTTGTTATTGAATTAACTTGAAGTATTAGGGACAGGTCATTTTCACTATTTCTTCCAGCTGAACAGTACTCTACTCTAAACAATGTGCTTTCTTGCCAAAATGTAATTGCATAATGACACTTGCTGCAAATGTATACACTGATATCGTTTCATTTAGGACAACGTGTCACTGGAAACTAGAGCTGAAACATTTAGTCAGTTAGTCAATGCACGGAAATTTAAGTTGAAATGCCTAAAAAAATCACTGGTTTCAGTCTTTCCAATGTAGATATTCATTGCTTTTCTTATTTGTCTATGATGGACTATAAAGCAGGTTGAACATGTCACCTTGGGCTCCAGGAACACTGAAGACATGAAAGGAGAGAGAGAGAGGGGGAATGACATGCAGCAAAGGGCCGCAGGTCGGAGTCGAACCCGCGGCCACTGCGTCGAGGAGTGAACCCTCTATATATGGGTGAGCTACCCAGGCGCCCCATTATTCAACATTTTATAGATCAGATGATGAGCCATTAATCCAGAAAATATTCTGCAGGTTAATTGATAAAGATTATAAACATAAGTAGCAGCCGCACTATTGACAACATGTACATGTGTCAGTTTTGGCCATCATGTCCATGATGTCGTTTGCAGGACTTCAGCAGCGCTGCGTTGAAGAATTAGGCCCAGATTTCTGCGATGGTCAACAGTGGTCAGGGAAAGTTGTTTATTTTGATGATGTAGTACGAGCACGTTATCTGCAGCTCTTCATCTAACATCTCACTGCTTTGTACTACATTTCCTGCAATATTTAAAACAGAACAGCGGACCAAATAGTGTGAGGTACTGTATGTCGGTATATCTTGTTTTTATTGATGAATAGCATCACTAAGGATTAAGGAAAGCTCCACTAACTTAGTAAACACCTTAAATTTCCTATAGTTGCTTCTGCAGGAAATGCTTGCTTGGAAACTGAAATGTTCTGGCCTGTAAAAAAAAAAAGGAAAAAAAAAAAGAAGAAGCAAAAGACAAATTGGGGGGTGGCTTTGGAAATGAGTATGTTTTGCCTGAGGGGTGGGGTTTTGTTTGGGTATTTTTTCTGAAACTATTTGGTAAGCTGTGGTCTTTCAGTGTGCTGATTATTTCCTGTACTGTACATTTCATGGCTGTGTTGTCTTTGACATCTGAAATAAAGCCTCAGTTTATGTTTCTCCCCAAAGGTAGTCTCATGTGGAGAAGGCCCGCGTGCTATAATGAAGGGTTGAACCAGTCGTGCAGCCTGCAGAGCCCGTTATTACCTGGCCTTGCACCACAGCCTCACTACTCAGATCTGCACTTGACAGTTGTCTCTTCTGCTTTTATTTTCTTTCCTCCCTCCCCCGTCTGTGTGACCTGCTCAGAGCACTGCAGCAGCAAAGACAACAATGCAGCTTGTAGAGGAGGCTTGTAGGTAATTTAGGCCATCCTGCACGTTCAGACTCTCAGGTTTCTCATAATTGAATGTCCAGTGCTCAGGCAGACCAGAGACAGTGGAGAATAAAAGGTAGGATGTGCTAATCTTTTGCTGGTCTGCGTATTTAAACTGGCCATCACAGGAAATGATTCATGTGGAGGAGGCCAAAGCAATGCAGAGAGCTCTGTGGCAGAAAACTCTGAGGTGGAAGTGAAAGCGACCACAGTGCCTTGTTTTCTCCTCGGGTCATGTTCCACCAGTACGAAAAGAGGACCTTGAAGCATCTTCCTCTTTCCCTAATTAGAGACTCGTTTCCTTTTGGATTTCAGGGTAAGAGGGAGGTGCGCTGATGCAGCCAAATGAAAACTGAGAACCAAGATAATCTAGAGAGAGAGAGAGAGAGAGAGAGAGAGAGAGAGAGAGAGAGAGAGAGAGAGAGAGAGAGAGATGAGCGGCTGCCAATGAATGTACGGCAGCAAAGCCCTTGCATTGTTACTGTGTCCAGCCTGGTTGGAACTGCTAAAATACAAGGTCTGGTACACACACAGCAGGTGGGGTCGAAGCACACAATACAGGCTTTTCCTCAGAAAACAAATGAAAATGTCAAACTGGCATTTCTTGGAAACTGTAGTACCAGTGGACCGTGTACAGTTATCAGTTTCTCTTAATGAAACACCGCATTTTTTTTGCAACTGTCCTGCAACAAGTGACTTTGTGTCCAGAGTCAGAGGTCCACCTTAGCGTTTGAGTGAAGTGTTTCCAAGTCTGTGAACAGAGCTTGTCAGAGCTCAAACATGTTATTTTTGTCCAGGGATCTCAGATTTGTGGATGACCCCCCTCGCCCCCCCTTCTCTCTTTTACAAACATGAACTCTGCCTCAGGTTGGATTAAGGCCCAGACGACAATAATATTAAACACTGGGCTTAGAAATTCCTTCAGCCCCCAAGTGAATGTATTGGACATGGGTCTTTCACCAGGCATATTTCACCTAATACATTTGTTTATCTGTATCTCTCTTGGTCCATCTTGCCCTGCAAAACATTTTGTAACCAACTTGTTTAGTAAAATGCTCTTTAAATTAATTAAAGCTGTATGTGGTGTTTCACTGAAGTCGGTGGTTTGCTAAGTGGGTCGACCTTATGGATCTCTGACCTTTTGTCTTCGCTCTTCCTCCCTCTGTTATTGCTGACCATGGAGAACATAACGTAGCCTCTTCCTGTCACTTGAATGACATCACTCCTTAACAACCATGTTGCCATGGTTGGTCTTGTGTCTCGGGAGTCCATGACCGGAGCCTCTTGTCTTCTTCATCAGTTGTTTCCAATCAAGGACACAACGTGCTTTCATATCCGTACCTCCACATGCCTAATGTACATCCTGCCATTTTACAGATTTCTTAATAGGATAATTGAAACATAATCATCATCAGCCAAAAATAAAGCGTCCATTATGGCATTTTTCCATTACATGGTACCTGCTCGACTCGCCTCGACTCTACTCGACTTGCACTGTGTGCGTTTTCCATTGCAGATTTTAGTACTGTCATCATTGCTGGTACCCCCCCAACCCCAAACAAACACAAACAAAAACACACACACACACACACACACACACACACACACACACACACACACACACACACACACACACACACACACACACACACACACACACACACACACACACACACACACACACACACACACACACACACACAAAACGTCGAAGGTGTGTTGTTGTTGCCACAGCCAGAAGACACATTTTGTTTCAAATGAAGCTGGAGGCAGCAAAAAAATAAAAAAAACACAGCTGGCTAAACTATTTCAAAATGGCGGGTTTGTTCAGGAGACCCCCCTCTGTCGCTTTCACATCACCTTTTGGTATCGCCTCAGCTCACTTGGAACCTCGACTGAGGTGGTACTAAAAAAAGGTACCTGTTAGCAGGTACCAGGTACTTTTTTTTTCATAATGGAAAACCAAAAAAGGCGAGTCGAGTAGGTACCATGTAATGGAAAAGTGTCCCTTTTAGATGTTGGTCTGCAATGGGTCATGAACTCTGGTCTCCTGTATGAAGCTCGGATGCTGTTACGTCCATCCACCTCCCTGACCTCCACCGCCACATAAAGGGCGCACTACTTCCTGTATTGGCTATTGTTTCATCTGTGTTGTGCTTCCCGCTGCATGTGTTTTCTTCACTGAACCCTCCTGCCTGTCATGTCATGTCTATGACATTGAGATGCCGTCTTATGCATAAAAGCTTTTCATCTTGATTTAAAGATTCATAGTACAAAGAGTAATAATTGACCTTGTTTGCAGTTGGAGGCGTCAACAGTTTTACCGACATCTCTTTAATAATGGCGGTCGATGAGCAAAAGGCTGTTTTTCTGCAGAGAATTGTTTTGTTTTGCAGTGGCCCGCAGAGACAAATTGGCATCAAGGCTTACTCGCTCTGCTCTTTCCAGCTCTCTTAATCAATATTTCAGTGTTAACGAGCTGAGAGGAATATACTATATATACAGCAGTTATTTAGTATACTATATAGCAGTTAGTTGCTATTGAAGCTCTTCTTATTTATGGAATGAATTCATCGTATTCATCAATCTAGTCTCTTTAGGGGAATTGTTGTTAGGATTGAAAAGATGAGTGTTGCAAGTCTTATTCTTTTAAGGTCCTAAAGATGATCAAAGGGAATAAAAGCCTGAGAAAGACTCCAGCAGACGATATGTCATTTTAGATTCCAGTGCTTCTTCAGAAATTTAAGAGCCATTGTCAAAGGCAGAGCTCAAAATTTGAACGCAAACATGCAGTTTGACATCCCCTGCTGATTGTCCAATACCATTCCTTGTTTAAAAGACATGCCACTGGTAATTCTTTTAGCACCCTTTTTCTGGCTGTGCGGCGACCAGTGTCGTGTTTCAGGCCACTTTCATATGAAGTGCTGCAGACCTCTACAGCTCAAAACCATTTGGCTCTGTCTGCAAGGACTGGAACTGCGTTTATATATATATATATATATATATATATATATATATATATATATATATATATACATATATATATATATATATTATATATATATATATATATATATATACATATATATATATATATATATATATATATACACACACACACACACACACACTCAAACGATCAAACATATGCACGTATTAGCTCCTGACCTGTTTTGTCCGTCCACAATCAAGGTGTGGCAGGCTGTTGACGTGAACCAAAAGTGACAGGCCTGCAGAGAGAAAGTAGCCAAGTGTCCAGAATAAACAATCACTTTACCTGTCACGCTGCTCTGTATACATGACTGTGTATTTCAAACTGCATTCAGCAAAAGTCACAAAAGCCTGTAGCATGGGGAGCAAAGTTTTGCATCTGCATCAAAAAGCATAATCCCATGTTGTCAATTCAAACGCATATTTGCATCCTGCCTGTCGTGACATGTTTGGTTCTTCCTGGTCCAGTGCTGTGAGGGCCATTATTAAGGCCAGACTTGCTTTGCTTTGATCTTCCCAAAACGCCACGGCCCCGCTATTCATTACAGCGCAGAAATTATGCATGAGGAAGTCCACAAACATTACTCAGCCTGAGCCCCTTTGGGTATGATTGGAAAGTAGCGGAAAGGGGGGAAAAAAGCTTTTTTAAATTAAGGGTTAAAAGAGGATTGCATCATTTTTGGGCATTTCATTGGTCCAGACATTTTACATCTCTGACCGTCAAAACCAGGGCAGCTTAGAGTGAGTATGCTGTATAAAATAAGCTTTGTTGTACTGTACATTCTCAAATATTCTTATATTTGCACGTGATTTGATGGAAATGTATCACATCGATGTCAAATAATTTAGCCTAACTTGCTCCATCCTCTAGAATTTTGGAGCTCTGCAGCAGAAATAAAAATCAGAGTTTATCACGGCATTGATTATTTGAAAATGAACAATGTGGACATCTAATGCACAAAACGGAGAGGCAGATATTGATCGTTGCAAGAGCATAGAGCTGCAGGACCAACGGGAAACAGAGGTGGGAACTGGAGGATCAATGAGGATGATGGAGCCATTAGTGACACTGTGACCCTGGGGGGTTCGATTGGTTTTGGTAGCATCATTTGCAAAGTAGGACTGTTGATGTTGGTTAACTGCGCAGCGGTTAGAGGGAAAGCTGCTGGTACGTCTGTGGTCGTTCTGTTGACATTTCAGACGCAGGTTTCCTCGCTCACGATGAAGCGGGCCTGTGCGTTATTAAGCGTGTCTGTTGTTGTTCCTGCCCGGCCTTTTAAATTCTCCTCTTTCATTTTCCACAGCTCTGCGGTGTCCAGTAGTTACTCAGCAATAGCTCCTCTGGATAGTGTTCAGCTGACCGCACCTTGAGAGCCAAAGCTGCGGGCAGATCACCTCTTATTCTGGAGCACATGGGTGGGGGTGTTTTCTGTTGGCCTTGCTCAGGTTGTGGGAGAGAAATGTAGGCCAAACTTGTCCTTGGCTCAGACTCACAACTACGTTTATTCTGCACAGTTACAGCAAGAGAGTTTGGGCGTAATTTAAGATTTTTTTCTTTTTATGGGGCTTTTTAGGCCTTAATTAGACAGGAGAGCTGAAGAGAGGAAAGGGGGAGAGAGACGGGGAATGGCATGCAGCAAAGGGCCGCATCTAACCTGCAGCCGCTGCGGCAAGGACTGAGCCTCTATACATGGGGTGCACGCTCAACCAGGTGAACTACGCTGGCACATCGAGTTTGGGTGTAATTTATATGAAAAGTTGGTATAAGTTTCACATTTTGAAACTAAGTCAGTTGTTTCAATTACAACATGTATCCCTGCACAGAATATTTGACCAACATATATTCAAGGTTATTGTTTTACATTTGTAGTTGCATTTATTGGTCCAGTAGACAAGGCATGATGGTTTTTAACCACGCTAGCGACGTGTTGTTCTGTCGGTCAGTCCACCACTTTGGTCTGGAACTGAAATATCTCAACAGCTCTTTGTGGCATTGACATTAAATTTCATATATTTGGTTTATTTCTAAATTCCTGCAAAACTGACACTCCCATCAGGCTTAGCTGCTGTGTTTAGTGCTAATGCTATGCATGCTAACCCATCTAAACTAAGGTGGCGAACATGATAAATAAGCTTGTTAGCATTGTCATTGTGAGCATGTTAGCATGCTGACATAAGCATTTAGCTCAAAGCACTGCTGTGCTTAAGTAAAGCCTCACAGAGCCATTAGCATGGTTAGTCTTGTCAGCAACATGACTCCTCTTTTGCATAAATATCTCTGGAAATCAGGAAACCAATTCAGAATGAATATTCGTCCTGTGCAATAACAACAATAAGTGAATCACAAAAACTGCTGAAACACAAACTTTGCTACACACTAAACACCTCTTTTACCTGCTCTACTCTTCCTGTGTAAAATAATTAATTAACCCTCAACCTATCAAACCTGTATCATTGGTTTTGTAGTTTTGACCTTAGTACTAGCAGTTTTGTTTAAGGAATACGCCACCGTTTGTTGAAATAGTGCTTATCACGGTCTACCCTGGCTGTAGATAGGTGGGCCAATGCATTTTTTGTCTCAGTGCAAGTAATTAGGTTGTTTTTGTCTTTTGTTGGCTCACTTTAACTCACAACATGCTAACCGGCAACACAGGATTCCATTCACTACGCTAAGCTAACTAGCGGGGGCGCTGCCGGTGTTGCATTGCCGTTTGCGTTGGCAAAAATGCATTGGCCCATATACAGCTAGGGGAGACCGTGATAAGCCCTATTTCAACAAACGGTGGCGTATCCCTTTAATGTACCAACCAATAAGTCTGTCTTATCACTCAAATACAAGATGCATCATCTGTTTTTTCATGTGGTCACATTAAATAACATGATGCACATAGAAGCAAACCACAGGCTGTCTGTCTCAGACTCACTTCCTGTCGGTCACGTTCATGCTCAGACAGAAGGCTCGCAGGACACACCCCACCACCATGCAGGCGAGGTCGACATTTTGTCTCTGCACACAGGCTCGGATCAATAACCACTCGCTGTTCATCACTTACAGAGTCATCTGTGTCGCCCGGGGGTTGGTTAGCTGCATCCTGAGCTAACTGAGAAAGAATAGAGCCACATAAAACTCTCTCTCTTTTGTTTGTGCAGTGCAGCTTGCTCACATTCATAAGCCGATATAAGAATTTATGATACACATAAAAATCTGTATATGACTAAATTCACATGATTTTTAGTATTCTATAAATAATACAGTTTTAGCACATAAGGGGTTGCAGTAACATTTTGGCCATGGCATTTATATCTCAAATGATAGAACTAATGATATAATGCATTTCATCATTAATAAAATTACAAAAGAAGCAAAAAAGAATCAAAACATTTAATTTGGTGCTGAAAGGGCATGCTTACATTTTAATTATACCTTCAGCTCTGTAAAACCCTGTGAAGAATGTTTTTTTTAAATAAGATATTTTGTTTTGAAAATGTTGCTTGCCCCTCTTTTGTTGACTCCATTTTATATGAAATAGACACACTCACAGAGAATTACCACCACTGTTTCCTACGTAGTGTCATGTCGTCTTTCAGCTCATTGTTTTGGTTTTAGGGCCCACAGATGTTTTAGGTTTTTCTGCTGTCCTCAAGTGGCCAAAAAAACCCCCCATCTGTGCTACTTTAACTGCTGCACGATCTGCAGCTGGTTATGTAGCATGAAAAGAAGGAATTGAAAGGGAAAGAGGGATTTGGGAAGTAGAAAAACACAATAATAAAAACTGTTAACTCCAAAACAACAAAAACAACCTATTTCTATTATGATCCTTGACAAAAACATAGCGTAACAGTATAGAGGAAGGATACCCGAACCGAGTTCGGACAGATATTTAGAAATGACGTTCGGGTTCGGGTCGGGCTCGGTCACATCAGCGCGATAAGGCATTGAACATTTTAAATTTAAAAAAGCTTATTATGTAGGTGCGTGCCTGTGTTAACGTGCGCTTGTTGCCCCGTGTGCGCTGATGCGCTCATCTGTTGACATTTCTGAATGCCTTCCTACAGTTGCTTAATAAAAGCGGGCTTTTCACACAAACAAACACATGTGTCATTAGTATGAGGAAAAAAACCAAGATTTTAACTGTGTCGGGCTCGGGTCGGGCTCCGACACAAATATCTTAATGCCTGTCGGATGTGGGCCGGGCTTGGACAGAAAAATGCGTCCTGATCCGCACTCTATAACAGTAGTGCAACATTCTACACAGAAAACACAGTAATATCACATTGAGAGGATAAAAGATGCACAAGGCACTAATTTATTTCGATCAGCCTGTAACCACGGCAACAGAGATGCTCAGATGATGTCTGATTGTAGTTAAGAGGGGGTCTTCAATCAATACAGCTCCCCACAGTGGTCTTTTTCTGACATTGATGCTCCATTTGTGTGCGTGTGCGTGTGCGTGATAGTACATTGAGGAGATGTCATTCCCCATGGGGGAATGTAATAGTGCAGAGGATGGGGAAGTGGCTCTTCTCTACTTCCTCTTCCTGTTTCCTCTTCTTCTTCACCCTCACCTCTTCTTCTCCTTTTATTTTGTCATTGTATCCCCTCTTATACAAATTGCTCAAAATACTTACAACTAGAAGAGAAGAAGCACTACAGCTAAAGGTATTGCAGCCTCTAACCAAGCTGAGTTGTAGAGTATGATGGGAAAGAAATCTGAAAAAACTGCTGCCCTGAGTGTTGTGCTAGCATCTTTGTCAGTGCAGAAGCACATGCATTTTTTTTTTCTTTTACACACACACGCACACACACACACACACACACACACACACACACACACACACACACACACACACACACACACACACACACACACACACACACACACACAGCGTCACACTGAATGACTCGGCACTCTGTCTCTGTGCATGAGTTTCTGGCAGATGTTTGTGACTGTGTGGGCTCAGTTCCTGTAGCACTGCTGAAATTCACACACACACACACCACACACACACACACACACACACACACACACACACACACACACACACACACACACACACACACACACACACACACACACACACACACACAGGGCACACACAAGGCATTTACTATTTAGCTTCTTTTTTTACCTTTTCAGGGAAAATTGCCTGAACACATTCTGTGTTTTCCAGTAACACATTCACACTGGCAGTAGTAAATGCTGCAGTAGAAGCACCATCTTAATGGCTCAGTGTGTTTTAAACAAACTAGGTTGTCCGACCCCACGTCTGAAGGTAAAACCTGTTTTGAGGGTAAAAAAGCCATCATAGAGTCATCACAGTGAGGGGTGGGATGCAATGAATTGAACAAATGGAGATAACAGCATCCACTTTCAGACAATCTCTCTTCAAAGACAATCATGATGTTGTACTCGGTCATACACCTGAAAAGTAACGGATATAGTTCAAGTCAAGTTCAAATCCTGCATGCATCCTGCACCCAGTGAATGGGATTGTCAATTTCTGAAAATTTGGAAAACGCCCCCCTTATGCCAACATCAGAAAGGTTTAGTGGGGTGGGTGGAGTTGTTTTAGATGCTGTTCGATGATCCGATAAGCACTTTTGTTTAAAGCACACTGAGGCTCTTATATAAGCAAATCTACTGGAACAGTTTTGGGCCGGATTGTGTATGTTGCTAAAGGGCACTTGTAGATATCAATGGAGAGGGGAAAAACTAACCCTAACCCAATGAGAATAAATGTTCTACAAAAGGTTTCAAGAGCCCAATAAGTCAGAGAACCTTCTAAACCTACTGTACAGATACGGCTGCTTTATTTTTGTTTTTAATTTCGAAAATCCCGGAATATGTTAGGATTGAAAAATACTGTACACAAATGAGACAAATGAGTCAAAACTCCAGGTGAATTCTAGGCTTCCACGATGCCAGCTGCATGCAAATCACACACACATCTTTCTTAGTTTTGAATCCACATGTGTGACCACAAGGTGTGGCGTTCGTCTGAGCTGATGCTTTGTGTGTGTGTGTGTGTGTGTGTGTGTGTGTGTGTGTGTGTGTGTGTGTGTGTGTGTGTGTGTGTGTGTGTGTGTGTGTGTGTGTGTGTGTGTGTGTGTGTGTGTGTGTGTGTGTGTGTGTGTGTGAGAGAGATAGAAGTAAGCTCCACTAGCTACTGTAGATCAGCAGCAGCCACTAGTGAGGAGTAAACCCACGGGGAGTTTGACATATGCCTGTAATCCTTAAATGATCTTCACTGATGAGTGATCAGGGGCGGTAGCGAGTGTATGTGGAGGTACACAAGAATAACTCTGTGTTAGTCACAGCTCAAATTAACCGTGTAACTACTAATGAAATCATCAGTAGTACAGTACAACCCTCAGTTTTTGCGACTGGGGAGGAAAACACCCATTCTGTGTCGAGAGATTTAAAGTTAAGTGAACTTGTGTGTGTTTATGTGTGTATGTGAGCAGTGTTGTGTATGTGAGCAGGAATGCTGAAGTTTGCCGTTTATTGCTGTTATGCTGGTGAGAACCGACTGTGGGAGAGGAGGGGGTGTTACTGTTTACCAGCCAGACTCTTGAAGACCTGCAGGACAAGTTGGGCTTCTCATCTGTATTTAATATCTTGGATGTGTGCCTGGCTCTGGCAGCTTTCCCTACTTTTTTATATGATCCTAAAGACTCCCCGTCTCCTCTAATGCATTTGTTATAGACGCGGGGTAATTTACTGCATGTTTGCTGCACTGCTGCTGTAAGATATCAGTTTTTATTGTCTTTCTTTGCCAAAGAACGATCTGGAGATGTACAAATGTAGGAGTATTAAAGATGACAAACACACCTCTTCATCAGAGAGAAAAGGGTCTGTACACAATCAGTGGATAGAAGAGAACTTTGCGAGTCACTAAAATGCAAGTCTTAAGTCTTTTATAAAAGCATAAACAAGACTAAAAGTCCATTTATCACAATCCTGTTAGCCTAGTTTCCACCTCATCTAAAGAATTGGTGCGCTCTGACTGTGTGGATGAAGATGTACACAAGTTGTAACATTTATTGATGCTGACTGCAAATGCTGCCTGATAGTTCCTGAACAAATAAAGAAAAACATAAATGCATTTAATGCACTTCTAATACAGCATCTAATGGACAAATGCAACCACAATGTAGACTTGCAGGCTTTGTTGGGGAGAGACGGCAATTCTGGGAAGTTGTAGTTAAAGTGATGGTTCGGAGTAATTTCACCCTAGGGTCCTTTGCACCATGACCTCGAGCCAAACAGCTTTTTTCACCTGGGTCTAACATTGGGAGAGTTAGCGTAGAGTAGCGTTATCAGCTGAATAGCTTAGCGCAGGGGCTAATGGACCCACGTTTGTATCTCGGAAATGACCCCACTAATAATGCCCGAAATGATACCAAACGTCTACACTAGTACAAATAGGTTATGCAAAAATTTTATATTAAAATTTTTTTTAAAAAAATTTTTTTTTTTTTTTTTTTTTTTGCTGTTTTTTTTGCTGCTGTAAGACGAGTGCTTAGGGCCGTCTACAAATTACAACACCGAAAAGAGATGCAACAAAAATATTTATTAATTTAACTTATTTTTTAAAGTAAGTGCTGTAGTATAACTAGCAGGAGACAATAATTGAGGTAAGTTTGGAGACATTACCTTATTTAATCATTAAATTAATAAATATTTTTGTTGTATCTCTTTTCAGTGTAGTAATTTGTAGACGGCCCTAAGCACTCGTCTAACTGCAGGTAGCAGCAGCAGCAACAGAGAGCAGAAGAGAGCAGGCAAGTGTTCATAAACTTCTGGTGTACTTACAAACTTTCCAATCCATCGTTTTATGAGTGCATAACCTATTTGTACTAGTGTAGAAGTTTGGTATCATTTCGGGCATTATTAGTGGGGTCATTTACGAGATACAAACGTGGGTCCATTAGCCCCTGCGCTAAGCTATTCAGCTGATAACGCTACTCTACGCTAACTCTCCCAATGTTAGACCCATGTGAAAAAAGCTTCTGGGGGGGGTGTTTGGCTCGAGGTCATGGTGCAAAGGACCCTAGGGTGAAATTACTCCGAACCATCACTTTAATGAATTACCCTTTCAGATCAAATTTCAGAGCATCAAATGCATCTTTACAGTATAAATAAAATAAGTAAGTAAGTAAAATTTCTCTGTCTGACTCTTTCTCTTTAAATATTAATGCCTACACGGAAGGAGCTCTGTTTTCTAACATTAGCACCTGAGTGATGGCTCTGAATGGGCGTGACCCGGGGCTGAACCTGTCCTCCAGTCAAATGACTGGCACGCTCTCATTAAGACGTCCTCTACTCTTTCACTCTCTCTCCAATTTAAAGCACGAGCTCATTCCTCCACCACGTCAGCTTGCGGCCTTATCTCCACATGCTGTCAGCACTGCAAATTCAACCGTATCAAAACAAGACGTAACAGGCGTTTAGCCTCCTCTACTTCGCCACCTCTTTTGTTCATCTTCTTTCCACAGCTTTCTCTCTCTTCTCACCTCATCTTATCTCCTCTCTTCCTCGCTGAGCCTGACTTATATCACTTTCCGTCTTCATCCATCATCCTCAAACTCTGTCGCTTCAAATGCTGAACATTCAGTATTAAGGTCACGTCGGCCCATTGTACTTGGTGTCTAATAGCCGTCCAGTTCCTGCCTGAATGACCTCACCGCATGCAGCAATTCGGCGGCCAACTTCGTAGCTCCACATGTGATTTGTCAGAGCCTCAGCTGGTATAAAACCTTTGCTCCTCACTCGTAACTTTGCCCCTAAAAGACCATCCATCAGTCCCCAGCCCTGATCCTTCATACGGTGCAACACAGCCTTCCAGCTACTCCTGATGTCTCCTGCTGTCCAGCTCGCTGGTTCATAAAGTCTCAACAGACAGTCCAGTGATTTGCCGCGCTGCTGCAGCGGAGGACGGAGGGGGCCATACTGTAGCTTTCGAGGCAACAAGGCAGGCAAGGGAAGAATTAAACTTGCTGTATATTTGGTTTTTTTTGGGAAAAAACATCATTACCCGAAGTAGGGATTTAGATTGCCCTCCTATCCTTTAAACTGGTAATCCACAGTATCCTTTTATTTTGGTGACATCTGTGGTGTTTATGAATGGTATTTCTCTGAGATAATTTGTGTATCATGGTGACTTACTGTACGGTAATGTCTTTTTCTTAGTTTTATGTTGATATTTTTTCTACCAAGGTATTTTTCTGTTCATTACAAACAAATTACTTTTGCTTCTGCTGGAAATATAATAAACCATATTACCTTCTGTCCAAAACAGATTTGTCCAGGAAAGGAAAACCTACCAGAAACCTGCTGTTTACACAGTGTACTACTCTATATCAATCTGTGATAGGAAAAAGGCTATATAGCCACATTGTGTCATGGTGGATTTCACATGTTTTATTTGTACAGAATTGTAAGTGTCCTGGCAGTTCAGAACCAACATTAACTACAAAATGTAAAGTAGGTCTGCATAATTTTGTTGATCCAAGCTCATTTTTTAGGGAAGATTTGCTTAGACCAACTGTGAATTATAATTTTAGATATTTTGTAATTCTTACATTTTATCCCCCGGGTTAGAGTTATATTTGAAAATGCATAATAAACAGTTATTAATAAACATTATTCTTAGGTATTTTTGATAGTGTCTGGTCCAGTGGGAAGAAATATAGACGGTTGGTACTTACTTAAACCCACACTCTCACTCACAGACTGTCCACTCTCTCCCATGCTACTGTATCTGTCATCCGTTCTTGTGAAAGCAGCCTGTCTTTCCCTAGCGGCTAACGTTTTAGCGGTGACACGAGGACGACAGTCATAAGTCACTAACTTCCAGCTTAATGACTCACTGAGTTAGACTGACAGCTGAGACCAGCCAGCTCCAGAGAAGTGATAAGGATGAGCCAACTGCAGAGCTGAATGAAGGCTAGAACAGCTGGTTTCAGTAACTGTATATTTATATCAAACCAAAAAAGGCCAGCTGGTGGAATGTGGATACACAGAGCGTTTAGAAAGTGATGATGTAAGCCAGCTCAGACACAAGACGGGACTGTGGCGCCTTATTGAGATCAGTTCAGTACTAACCAAGCTATCAAAATGCTAGAGGCTAATATTGCTCATACATAGCATCTATGGGTGTGTCCCCTTTTGTTTGCCCAATGCATGTGGGTAACACGATACACAGTCCTGCCCATGGTCTTACAGTATTCCACTGATCTACCACTGTGGTGGTAAAGTGGCAAAAAATGCATCAATGCGGCAACAAATGCAGGAAAGAAGACTGTAAGCTAGTTATCATGGATGTAAACAAAGCTTGATTTAAAATACTTTTAAAATTGGCATTAAAAACATGTTTGTTAGACCTTAAGCATACACACAATGTGTTTTGGTGATAGTAAACATGACTTTTCTTAGTTTACAAGAAAACTCCATAATGCATCTTTAATTTACTGTTGAGCTGATGTTATGGATTTCACTCTTTTTACTTTTACTTTTGTGGACTGTGGGTTACTGTGGCACGGTCGCTAGGCTGTGTCTGTTCCACCTCTTACATGTTGTCTGTGATGCACAATTTGGTTGTTTGCCACCTGAAAGAGCAGGAAGAAGAAAAATAAGAAGAAATGTTCCTGTTGTTTTGATGTTTCAACGTGGGCGGAGATCTCAACAAAAAGTGTGGATGCACTCGTAGTGTGAATTCTCAATTCACTTTAGTTTATTTCTTTTGTTAATCAATCAATCCAGTGTCTCACACTACTGATCCCATTTTGATCTGCAGTCTGGGAACACAGATTTGCCCGAGTAGCTTTCCTTCAGTGTCCGTTTGTTCATTTGTTTGGTTCTTATTTGTACGAGCCCCAGAAATATCAAAAAGGACCCCACCAGACAGCACAAACGGACCATGAATACTGTAGAATGTATTTACATTTCTGCATAATAGACTTTTTTTGTGAAAAAATGTTTTTATTCAACACACATGCACAACCAGCAGTATGTTACAGGTAACAGAACATACATATAACACCCCCCCCCCTCCCTTCCCATTGCATAATAGACTTGAAACTCTGACCTGTTACTCTTTTGAACAGCTCGTTGGCGTCTCAAGTGACTGCATTTGGGGGGGGGGGGAATCTTGTTTTGAATCTTGTGTACTCTCTCTCATTTCTGTCCGTTTCTCAGCTCTGTCGTCTCTGCCTCTGCTCCGTCTTTCCTCCCTTACAGTTCACCTCTTTGTTTCTTACAGACACCCAGCTGGTTATTTCCTCCCTCTCTCTCTCTCTGTCTCTGTCTGGTGGCGGGTTGCTGCAGACTGCTGTAGGTGGTCAGGATCACTCCAGACGGCAGGAGGGAGAGGAGGGTCTGTCTGGGGCGCTCAAGGGACGACTGGCTGGCTCATCCTCTCCTTCCTCTTCCTGTATCTATCTGTCTAGCGCATGCACTTAGCTGAGAGAGCCATTGAAGGAAATTAAAAATCATCCAGGGGAGGGAATTTAGAGAGCCTAAAAGGGCAGTGGTACATGTTCTCATCTAAATAATAACCGTGGTTTTGTCAGAAATTGTGTAAAATTGTTTGTTGTTTAAATGGCAGCATCGTCATTTGGAATGCCTTGTCCTGCCTTTGCATTATGATTCCCAATAAACAGCCAAAGAGATGATGAAGTGCAGGGATCGGTAAATTAAACAAGCAAGAGCAACTGGCAGAGATCAGTAAAGCTTTCACGGCTGTGGTCTTTTTTTTTTGGCCTACATTTAAATTGAGGTCTTGTTTCTACATTTTGGTTTTCTGGTATTTTGTATTTCTATAGAGACTGGAGTCCAGAAAAACTAAATTGTCACTCTTGTAGATTTTCTGCATTTACTTATAATCTTAGAAAATATAATAATAAGCTTCAATTCCCAGATTTGGCAAACAATATTAAAACCATCTGACAATGCGATGTCAGAGTAATAGATAATGATGATATTCCTATCAGCAAATAATAATAATTGAATTAAGAAAACCCTGCTAGTGTCTCCATTACCCGCTGTTCTTTGATTGACATTACTTATATATTTGTGCGGGTATGCAGATTTAGTTTTGACACAAAACTCTATAATATATAATTGTTTTGTGATACAAGAGACCTAATTAAATTAGACTTTAAAGAATTTCATCCAAAAAAGTACTTTAAATAAGTAAATTAAAATCATGTTTGGAACTCTTAATGCTGCAAACATTACTCTGACTCATCTGAATAATTAGCTTGTAAAATAATTGCTTATATTGAACTTTGGTCTGATTTGGCAGTATTTGTATTAAGCAACTGAATAACACTTTTTTCTTAGCTACCATACAGTTCAGTACAACTAATACATTTTTAGCATCAATTTAATAACACCAAACGTCAATTTAAACATATAAGTATAATATAGTTATCGTATAGTTGTAGTAGTTGATCTCTGTCCCATAATCATCAGCATATTTATCATCATTTACAGTTTATATATATATATATTTTTTCAACATCACGTTTGAGGCTTTGTAATCTATGACAATGGACTGTGTGTGTGTGTGTGTGTGTGTGTGTGTGTGTGTGTGTGTGTGTGTGTGTGTGTGTGTGTGTTTGTGTGAGAGAGAAAATTGAGTGCTCTGTTCACTATCAACAGAGAAGTGGTGAATTAAACCATTGTGCTCTCATTACAGCCACTTTTGTGTGGAAGGTGGCAGCTGTTAATCTTGGCACACGGCTAGAGCCCTTGGATTATCACACACACACACACACACACACACACACACACACACACACACACACACACACACACACACACACACACACACACACACACACACACACACACACACACACACAGGGTATGTGGCTCTGATAAGCTGGCCTGGCCACTAGCCTTTAAATTCATGAAGCAGCTACTGTTCCTCATTGTTTTGAATAGCTATCAGTTCTTGTCTCCCTCTTTGACTCGGTCTCATGCTCCTCTTTTGTGGCGTCTGTGATAATAGTTCCCTTTACCGACCAAAACAGAAAGCCTATTGAGTCGACCTACTCTGTCATGGGACAGATGAAATCGCCATGACTCTACTGACCCTGTTCTGACTCAATGTACTGGAAATGCCCGAGGACATAAAGTGATGACTGAAACCACTAATTTCTCCTTTGAACCCTTGTTGTTGTGTTGCTTTGCTGCCTTGCTGCCGTGTTTAACCTCTTCCATCTCTTCTGTCTCCGTCTCTGTCCTCCTCCAGTTGGGATGTCCTGAGTCAGTCCTCCGGGCCCAGAGAGCGCTGTGCTGATGGGACCTGCTGCGCCACCATGAGCTTACAAGATGGCGGCTGCAGCTACGCCAGCAGCGCCAATATGGCCACGGCTAGTGGCAGCATGCGGCGGCGCCTGGAGGACCAGGAGTTCACCCTGCGAGTCTACCCGGGCACCCTGGCTGAGGGCACCATCTACTGCCCCGTCGGCGCCCGCAAGAACACCACAGCTGCTGAAGCCATCGAGTGCCTCATCGAGCGGTTGCGCCTGGATCGTACCAAATGCTACGTGTTGGCTGAGGTGAAAGAGTTTGGCGGGGAGGAATGGATCCTGAACCCCGGCGACTGCCCTGTTCAGCGTATGATGCTGTGGCCACGGAGCGCCCTGGAGAACCGCAGCGGACTGGGCAGTGGCGACGACTACCGCTTCCTCCTGCGGGAAAAGAACCTGGATGGATCTATTCATTATGGCGGCAGCCTGCAGATGTGGCTGCGGGTGACTGAGGAGCGCCGCCGCATGGTGGAGCGGGGTTTCCTCCCCCAGCCTGCAGGGAGCGACCCTCCGTCCGACCTCTGCACTCTCCCGGAGCTAACAGAGCGCGCCATTTTGGAAAGCCTTCGGGCACGTTTCCGCCAGGAGAAGATCTACACTTACATCGGGAGTATTCTTATTGTGATTAACCCCTTTCAGTTCCTGCCAATCTACAATCCTAAATATGTCAAATTGTACGACAACCACACACTGGGGAAGCTGGAGCCCCACATTTATGCTGTGGCGGATGTGGCGTATCACGCCATGCTACAGCGACGGAGGAACCAGTGCATAGTCATTTCTGGTGAGAGCGGGTCTGGGAAAACCCAGAGCACCAACTTCCTCATTCATCACCTGACTGCACTCAGCCAGAAGGGATTCGCCAGCGGGGTGGAGCAGATCATCCTGGGAGCGGGGCCTGTGTTGGAGGTAAGGAACTCTTGACAGCACCTGCAGTATTGAACAGATGTTACAGAGGATGTGCTCGTGTTGGTTTGTCGGTTTGTCAGGAAGATAGTAGGGGTGTAACGATACATCGATCTGGATCGATATATCGATTCAATGATCGACGATCCAATATTACCGATGCAAAGTAACAACATTGATACATATCGTCTGTAAGATTCCCCTTTATTTTAGATTCCCACTTTATATTCATTCTTTTTGTTAAAACAAATAGCTTGTTTTGTTTTCCAATGTCTGGAAGAGCTCAGTAATAAAATTGTCAAATCATATTTTAGTTGCTTTTTTGAGTTGCTGTAAAGGTAACTGTGTGTAAATGGGCATACGATATTGTCTCATTTCGATCGCAGGCCCCTAAATTAAATCAATTTGAATCGACTGTATCGTGACATATCAGAAAATATCGTATCATTGTCCAAAGAATTAATATAATATTGTATCGTGATAAAACCTGTGATTTACACCCCTAGAAGAAGCTCGAAATTCTAACAATAGATTTTCATGAAATTTGGTTATGACAAAGGAAAAGAGGATTTGATTTTGCTGCTTGTGGATCTGCATTTCCACCTTTTTTAGATGCCAAAAGCAACATCTCCGAAACAAATAGAGATGCTTGCTTCCAAGTCTTTGATAAGAATGATATCTGACGATGAATGATGAACCTTTCAGTCTTGTTGTATGTATTGTTGTGCTTTGAGTGAATTGTCCCTGACTGTCTGGTATGGCCATAAGACCACCTCAGTTGAGTCTTATAGCCCTTTTCCACTGTAGAAACGTTCTCGGAAACCCACAAACGTTTAAAATCAGGAACTTTAGCTGTAGTTTGATCGAGAGGAACTTGTGTCTAAATGTCACCCACGAAGGCAAATGTGGGGGGCAGGAATGTGCAAAGATAACTTGCATGGTTCTGATTTAGTTCCTGAGTTTAGTTCCTGGGGATCTTTAGTTACTGGGACCATTTGGTGGAAAAGAGCCAAAAGTTAACCCCTAACACCAAACGGCGATGTTCTTCGCATGAGCTACTAATGGAGTCTATGTTGTAGCTTGATTGTTCAGATAGCTTTTAAGGTTCTCTGAACATGTCAAGTGTAGACCTTTTAAGATGGTAACGGTTGTTTCATAGCAAGACAAAGACACAAACTAATCAAGTTCAAGGCTCAAGTAAAGATCAAGAAACGTATAAACTTGAGACCAAGACTTGTAGCGCTATAGCCATGGGGACTACTTAATTTTTGACTGGAATATTCTATAATTGTCTCATTCATGTTTAGTTGTTTAGTGAAAAATGTCCGACTTACTATAGCAGCAAGCTCAAGCCAAGCTGAATGGGATTCATATGTTGTGAATTAGACACAAAGCAAGTGACAAAAGCCTCATGAAATCTGAAGAGAAGTCAGCAGGTTATTTTTCCAGCGTTGGAATGTCAGCTCATGAGATGAGGCATGAAATGGATTATAGAAATGTCCTTCTGAAACTAGAATGCCTCGATCTGCAGGGAACCCTATATTCAGCCCCGGCTTTACCACATATGACTCTTATGTATATTATTTGACCCAGAAACTGGGTGTCTACTCCAATCTCTGCATTGATGGGAGAAAAAAAACCTAATGGAATGTCGCCTAATCCGCCCTGGATTATAAATCAATAATGGATTATGGAATTTCATTGGGAATGTCGTGTTTTGGGAAGGTCTATTCATGGCAACATGTTCTCTTCAGTCTTATAAATATGACTTAGTGAGCTCCCAATAATGTGTTGTTTACTGGCAGCCATTTTGTTCTGCAGCACACGGCTTCCTGTCAGGACGCATGGGGATGTCATGTCAACACGCAGCTGTGCATGTTGACTCCATGTGCGTCCCATGTGGAAGTCTGTACAGTAAAACCAGGCAGTTGTAAGCTTTGTCATCTGGAAATCATGAATCACCTTTTAGACCTCCTCGCTGCTTCCGGGGAAGAAACTTGTAACTGCAGCTGCTTTCGTGTTTACAACGTCATTTTGTTTTAAAATGTCCTGCAAAATAGGAGCTTTGGAGGCAGACAGTTTGCATGCAACTACTGCTTTATACTATTCCATACATCCTAAGAATCCCCTTGCAAAATAAAGGATGTATTACATGTGTAGAAAATCACTGGTATTTTGGCGGTGTGGCTTCACCACATAGCTGTGGTTGAACCCGACTGTCATACGGGTACAGTTGCACTTCTCTGCAGGTGATGATTTGATGCTTGTGACTGAATACCTGTCAGAGCTCAGGGGCCAGAGGCGACGGCGCTGGGACGACTGAGAGGCTTGTTTTTGATAATAACACAGATAGAGGAACAAGACTCTCTGAGGAACTGGATACTGTTTGGTGGCTTGTGTGTGGGAGCTTGACTGTGTCCCATGTAATCACTTCCCCATCAATCACCTGTCAGACCGAGGTGTGAGAAACAAGGTGCGCAGTCAGACACGAACAAGCAAAGGGAGTTATAAGAACAGGAAAAGTCCATCTTTGATTTCTGGTTTTCAGTTTTTTTGTTTGCTGTTGTTGATAATTTGCTAGACGTAGGAAAGAGTTTAGTATCGGAAAATGCTTCAGTGATCTGAAATCCCAACAGTGAACATCATGTTTTTTGTTTGTCAAAAATGGGAGAGCTTAGTAAGAGTTTTTCTAGAGACACATTTGTGTTAGTTGCAGCTATATTAGTTGGAATTTACCATAATACACAGAATATGTTTACAGTAGCATGGAATAATTACCAAAGATATGCAACTTTTCAGGAAGAATGTAATTGGATGTAATTTAGATTTTCACTAAAAGATAGAATAGTTAGATAGAATATGTATTATTTTGCCAAGTAGTTTTTAAAAAGCTCATTTTATACATGGGATAATTTGATATTAAGACAAATATGTAACCACACATGCCAAAGTGACGACATCACACTGTATGAACTTGTGACTCTCACCGTCCAGCTGCTTACACACCATAAACAACACATAACATAAACTGTTCTCCTGTGTGCTGTAGCTTTTCCAACACTCTCTGACATCTGAACACGATGTCCACATGAATGCATTGTGTGCATCCCATGAACAACAGCTGGATGCAGAGGCATTATGGGCTGCTGTGAATGCCCCGGGGCCTGACGTGTTTCTTTGAGAAGCGGCTCTCTGGGGTAAAAAGTTTACCGCTGGCCAAGAAAAAAAGGCTGCTGTGTTGAACCAGCCAAATACTTTGGTTTCCACAAGTTGTATAGCCAATTACAGAACCATTTGCTTCGGTCAGATGCTGCCACTGCTGCACTGAAGCTTTGTGAGAGTTTGAATGTCGCCTGAGGCAGAGTCAGCCTGACCGTATGAGGTCAGCAAGACCTAATTGGATGGATTTCAAATGCATGCTAATCTTAAAGAAGTATTAATTCTGGCCATTTTGTTGTTTCCCTGATGTTGTTCCTGATGCTATGATCCCTTCATCTACTCCCATCCTCCCTCCAAATGCCTGTGAATTGGTCTGCTTGTTGTCTATATGCAGATATTTAACTCAAGATACAGCGTTGGGCAAGTTATTACATTTTTTTTATCAATTACTCATTATACACTCAGTTGCTGGTTCACTAATGCAGTTTAATAGAGTTCCTGCCAAAATGATCATGAAGTTGAATCAACACTGCTCTAAACCATGTGGGGACTACTTAGCCCCTAACTCAGGCACTATATTGTCCGTGATCAATATGGTAATTATCGATTAATCGTTTCAGTCATTTTTCAAGCAAAAGCGACTAGTTCCCACTCTTCCAATGTGATGATTTGCATCTTCTCTTTGTTTTACATCATTGTAAATGAATGTCTTTGGGTTTCGGACAGTTAGACAAAACAAGCAATTTGAAGATGTAATCCTGGGTTCTCAATTAATCAGTTAATTAAGGATATCATGCACAGATTAAACAATAATGAAAATAATTGGTAGTTGCAGCCCTAAAATATTGTGTTGACATGATCATCAAAATTGCTTGCGAAGTAAAAGCAGATACTGTAGCACTGATAATGTATAGCTGAGAAGAAGTACAAAGAGATCTAAACTTGTACAAACACTTCCATTGTGATAATGTTTGCCTTACAAAAAACAAATTTACAATCAAGATAACCTAGAGAGAAACAAAGCAATGTGAAAACAGAGAGAACTGTGGCAAAACCAAGAATGTAGCTACTTGGCACATTGGTAGAAAACAAGGACAGTTTGTGTCAACTGTATTTTTGTCAACAAGCAAAAGACTGAAATAAGACGTCCCGACTTTGTCCCAGTGTCAAGAATGAAGGTCTGGAATTAAAATGAAAACATTTCTCAGGATGAACTAGGTCTCGCTGGCAGGAGATGCTGTGGTTGGGCCTCGATTTAAGAACATTTGTGTAAGTCCCTGTAGACTCAGATCAGTCATTCTTTTTGAATTCACTTAAGAAGCTTACTGCCAACTGCATGAATGGATAGAGGGAGGGGAACCTGCACGCAAGTGAAATATTAGTTTTTAAACCTTTTTATAAATATTTTAAAATCAATTCTATTGTGCTTTCCACATGTGATAGACAACATTTAAACGTGATAAGCTGATCTTAAATAGCACCGCGGGGTGTGCTTTGAGGCAGGGATTATTTTCCTTCGCTCAATTTGAACTCTAAACAGTGAAAGCTTCTTTCTGCTCAGGGGAAATAAAAGAAAATAAGCTTTTTGGTGAGACTGGTGGTAAGAATAAAATGGAAAAGCTTGATCCAGCCTGAGTTCCTTCTTGACCTCTGCATCTGTCGACCTCTCCTCTCCCGTTGGATCCAGCGTGGCCATCAGCCCTGCGCTTCACGTCGTGTTACTGTGAAGCGCAAGGTCAACAGCATTGCAGGCGAAGGCTATTTTAGTCATCCGTTGAACCAGTGTGGAGGACTCGCACTCCTACACAACAGGGGACACGAGCAAATACGTTCATAAACACAGCATAACTCGACACATAAGAAGCTCAAAGCAGAAACGGGCAGCTCCAAACACACGGACGTGAGCACAGATGCACAACAGTGTAAGGAGGTCACTTACTTTTGAGTTTATTTTCATGTCCGTGATCTGACTTTTACTCCAATTTGGTGCTTTTTGCCAAATATTCTTAATAAACAATTAGAAAACACATTTATTTTCCATAATGGCACACAAACCCTGAATTGATGCTTTAGTTTTAGTTAGTAGTTTTCGTTTTAAGTTCATTTCCATTGCTGGAATCCCTCTCAGCTCTGTTTATACTAAATTAAGAAACTATTTTCGTCCGTAGACTGTCTGCTCCAAAACTTCCAGGATTCTCCCTCCACTGACGAAGATGTGACAATTTAGAATTTTTTTTTTTTCTAAACCAAATAGGAAACACTGGTGTGGGCTTGGTGATAATTCAGTATTATTTTACTGTATATTAAATTAAAGTAGAATATTATGATACATATCATTGCAGCATCATGTAATGATTTTAATAAATGATGTCGCCCAAATGAATGAAGGAAAAGTAAGAAAAATAAGTTTTGTTTTTTTTGTTTTACATGCGTGATAAAGTTCAGACTGATCTAATGCAAAACACTGGATTACTATTTATTGCATTAAACACCATATCATGTTGTGTAATGACATTGTGATATAATAGAAGAAAATATTCCTGTTAACAGGGCTGCAAGTAGCAATTTTTATTTATCGATTAAGCTGCCATTCATTTTCTTGGTTCATTGTTTGGTCTAAACCCTGGGATTGACTGGCATGCTGTCCAGGGTGCACCGCGCCTCTTGCAAAATGTGAGCTGGGATGGGCTCCAGCCCCCTCCCGGCAGTCCAAAAAGGCAAAGTAGGTATGATGGGTAAATGGATGTTTGGTTACACATAGTGAAAATGTTTCTATAACAATTTTCTGAAGCCCAAAGTTCAAATTGCTTGTTTTGTCATCTAAGACAAAAAAAACCCCGCTGCAAATCCTCACAATTTAGAAGCTGAAGCTGAGAAATGTTTTGGTGTTTTTCCTTGAAAATTACTTAAACAATTTTCAGTCATTGTAGTTTTTCTGTCAATCGATTAATCGTTTCAGCTCCACTTACTGTATTAATATCCTGATATTGATTTTAGTCATAACGCATACCCCCCTACTTTTCATTTTTAAGAGCATGTTTAACCTGAAGCACTTACAGTACCCTGCTGCATATACAAACACATCCACACAGACATTTGCATGCACACAACCTGCCAGCTGATGACAGCTACTGGACTCGTTTCATCTTCCCCATACTTTAAAGGAAAAGCAGCCTCCTTTTTCCCCATTGAACCCCTTAACGGTAAGCTGAGTCACTCTGACCGAGCACATAGAGCTTTATTGTGTTGATCGACGACCCTTTGCTCTTTATGGACACTTCGGCCGCTGCAGGGATCAGTCTCATGACCTTTTGGCTACAGTGCAGCCTTTTGTGTGTGTTTGTGTGTTTGTGTGTTTGTGTGTTTGTGTGTTTGTGTGTGTGTGTGTGTGTGTGTGTGTGTGTGTGTGTGTGTGTGTGTGACCACGTCTCAGAAATACAGCGGTGCAGCCACATGGCGAAACAATGACGGTCAGCATTACATCACGCCAGCGGTATCAGCTAACAGTTCTCTATATGCTCTGATCGCCTGCTGGAATCATTTCTTGTCATGGAAAAGCTTTTAATAACGCACCGCAGATGGCCAGTAACTGCAGCAGTGTGTAATGTGAGCTGCTTTGAGAGCCAGGCGACAGTAGAGATATGACTGTAGCAGGATAGTGCTGACTGGAAGACAGCTGGCGGGCTGATGGGAAGGACTTGACTTCTGAGGTCGTTTGTGTCTGGTTGTTGTTGTGCAGTCAGGTGATCTCAGGTGCTCTTTTTTTGTCCCCAGTCTCAACACTGCACGTTACTGAGTTTCAGACAACTATATATACATACACCAGGGGAAATTTGACTGAGTTTGATAACTCAAGATGAAACTTACAGGAAATGCCTAAAGTTAATTGTGCTAAACGTTTTATGTGAACTCAAAAGTCAACTTCACCCATTTTGCAGTGATTAAAGGAAGTGCGGGGATATTCTGTATTTTTTATATTGTCAGCAAATCCCACGAAAAGACAGAAACCAAAGATTAACTGATCCTACTAACAAGCACTGTCTTTTTAGCCAAAGCCTAATTTACTGTAGTTTATTCCTCTGTGCCATAGAGCTCAATTGTTGTCCAAAAAAACCCATTAATGAGCCACTGTGGCACAGGGTGGCATGTTGCTGCATTACCATGAAAATGGCCACTTTGGATTATTTTGATTAAATCCCACATACACTGTCCTGCTGCAGTAAATACTCACTAGAGCACCAAATGTGTAGTAATCCGCCACTGAAAATAGTCCCCAAAAAAAGTGCTATTTACTCCAGTTTGAATAACGTTTGCTAAAAACTACAATGCCCGGCTATTTTAGAAATGTAGCCTTTTAATAATGAAATGTATTCATGACCCGTTCTTAAAGATTTACGTCTTCAGTCGATAAGTATTGAGAGATAAACCTACTGTACATGTTGTTGTGTTTGGTCTTTTCATGGGATATGTTGACAATAACAAATATATAGAATATCACCAGCTTTTTCCTTTAAATATCATATGTTTGAAAAAAACGCCTGGTCTTGGACACCTCAATCAAACATCAAGTCAGACATTTTACCAGTCATGCAGAGTGTTTGCAGACAGTTGTGTGTGTGTGTGACAGAGATTTGTGGGTATTACCGCTAGATGATAACCTTTGTTGTGACTTTGACAGGTAAAGCTAACCTGTATGAGACAAGTTTGGAGGTTTTTGTCACCATCTCTTGATGACCTGGGGCCTCATGTATAAAAGACTGCGCAGGTTTCATACCAGAAGATGGCATACGGCCAAAACTTGAAAAGTACCTAAGCACAGAAATATTCCCACATCAACGTGAAATTGAGCGCACATGAATGAGTGACCGACCCCCCTTGCCTCCTCCCATAAATGAATATGGAAATTACTATGAATGCGCCCCCGACGTCATTATTTGTCGGGTTATCCCGCTGCAGACGAAAAAAAAAACTTCACCGACTGAGGTTGAGGTGCTGATCGCAGAGGTGGAGGCGAGAAAAAAAAGTTCTGTTTGGAGGTTTGTCGTCTCGGATAAGCAATAAAAGAAAATGCCCAGAGTGGCAAATGCTGACCGAGCTGTGAATACACCAAACCATGGCAGAATAAAAAAAAAATCAAGAGAATAGCGGCAGCACCACACCAGTTACAGAACAACATGCATCTCAGTGTAATTCCAAATTACGCACTATAAGCAGTTTGAACTCACTGATGTAATGCCATTAATTTTCTACGTGTTAGTAGGCTCAGTGAAACTGAGTCTAGCGCGAGGGAGACCTGACTCAGAGGAGGAGAGGTTAGTGAGGCCAGCGTCTCCACGGCAGGTGACAGTGCGCATGGATCCGCTGCGCCACACATGGATGAAATAATGAAATAGTAAATAGGACTACAGTAACAGAAATATGTGCAAAATTAAGACAGTCAAGACGGACCAGTGTTTGGTGGACCGGGTACACCTTGTTCACTTAATAGCCTACACTGGGGAGATGGATCCGTGCGTCCCGGCTCCTGTGCGCCATGGATGTCCTGAGCCTCAGCAACTAAAGACTCACCGACACTATTGCATTTTCCGTGCCGATCTTTTTGTTGCCAGTAAGATATTTCATCTATGGGAAATACAGAGGATGACTGAAAGTATTTTCTAAGAGGATTTATCATTTATTTCCCGTCCTCATGTTTAACAGAGATTAATTAGCCTGCGAATTAAACAGTTGATAGGGTGAAAGATGTGAAACAATTTCCACATAATATGATCAAACTTTTATGGAGAATCAGCGGATATATATTTCATAGACAACGTCACAGATGTATGCCAGTAACTGTAGTGGAAACTTTATTTTCTAATGTTTAGAATTCGCCACGTTACAGAGCCAGAAAAGACTTTGCGGACAGCCCGCACATTCTCACGACTGCTCAACAGTTTGCGTGATGGCCCGCACATTCTCACGTCAAGTTCATTTTTTTATACATCACAAAGTGTCCGTGAAAACCAGCGTACGCAAGCTTTTCGTGCGTACGCAACGTTTATACATGAGGCCCCTGCCCCTAACAGGTAATCTGACTAAGGGCAGCATAGAAATGGAAGTAGTGTATAAATGTACTGTAGAATACACAATAAGTCTGACAGATCAGACTTGGCCTTCAGCATCTGGCTCTCTTCAAGTCCCTCAGGAGCCCTCTATAGCTCAGACGTTATCAGGCTGTTTGTGGTGGTGAAAATAAAGATCCTTGACATCATGTTGGATCATCAGCAATATAAAGAGAGACTGCTAAATTGTCAGGGGAAGATGAGTCTGGAGGAAAAGACACATTTCAATCATCCTGGTTTTTGATGTGAGCTGGACAGACTTTCACACAGACTCATAAATCTGAACAAAAAAAAGGTTAATCCAGAAACCTCATGCTCTCCATTTGAAACGGCCCTTTTTTATTTCAAAATTTTGTAAACTCATCCAGTAAATGATTTAAGGTCTTGTCTAATTCAAGGTCCGCAGTGGTTGATGGACACATTGGCTGTAGTTGACTGCACAAGACTTTTCTACCAAGTAGGACTTTCGTTTTTACCTCAGCGAACTGACAACTGGCCTGCAGTGTTTTTCTCTCTTATGTCCAATAAATGGAAACATCTTTAATGACTGACCCTGAAAAGACTTAAATTGAAAATCTTTTCTCATTCTTTAGACTTATTGTTTTACCATAACCTTTTTTATATATTTGTTATCATTTGCGCAGTAACGGCAGCTCTTCCCTGTTTCAGACATGACTAGAGGTGAACCCTGCTCTTGAATGACAAGCGTACATCCGTACCTTAAATCCTCCTGAAGACAGACTGTGGCTTTGAGACTGACCCCAGCTGTGTGGTGCTCTATCTGTAGGCAGACAGACTGAGGGCTCCTGGGGGGCCGCGGGGGCCAGATTACAGCCTGTCTTTGTTCGGGTGGTGTGGCCAGCAGACCCGCCTGCCTGCTGCATTAGTGGCCGAGCAGACACCCCCCCCCTCCCCTTCACCAGATGGTTCCCATCCAGATGTCCCCCCCCCCACCCTCCCCTGCTCTTAACCAGGCCCTCAGGGACAAGACCTGTCTCCTGTGGCTGATAGATGGCTCCAGGTAGTGCCTTGGCCCTCTGGTTTTTAAAAGTGTGTGTTCAAAGACCTGTGTATCATTAAGTGTGTAAGGGCTTGAGAAGCTGCCCAGCACCCATGACCCTGAGATTGGAGCAACTACTCACTTTAAAGCTTTCAATCCACGTAGCCCATGCATACTGTATAGACACTCTTACTGAACCCACTGGACACCGTAATGCCTGTGACGTGGCTGGCAGGTTGGCAAAACGCCTTCACTTGAGGCATGCTTTTATTTGCACTTGAATGAGGGCAACGCTGCTGTGTGTGTGTGTGTGTGTGTGTGTGTGTGTGTGTGTGTGTGTGTGTGTGTGTGTGTGTGTGTGCACGTGTGTGTGTGTGTGCACGTGTGTGTGCGCACGTGTGTGTGTGTGTGCACGTGTGTGTGTGCATGTGCATACGCATGCTAACCTCTGTGCAGAGGAGATTTGCCTGTCAGGGCGTGTTAGCAGTCAGAGCTCCCAGCAGCAGCGGAATAGGAGATGTTCACCCACGACTGAGTGTGTCCTTGGTCTTTAAATCACAATGAGACAACCAAAAGCTCTCTGCTATCAAGACTGGTTTTATTGCACAGCACTTTTTTACACTGTATTCTTCCTCTCAGCAAAGCAATCAATGGTTCATGGCTATTAACATTCATCTGTTTGGGGCTTTTGGGGGGGTGTTTCCCCCTCTTTTTCTTCTCCCCCCCTTTTCCCTTTCCTTTCCCCCCCTCCCCTCCCCCCGGGGGAGTGGTTTTTTTTTTTTTTGGTTTCCCCCCCCCCTTTTCCCTCGGGGGGGGGGGGGGGGGTTTTTTGTTTTTTTTGGTTCGTCCCCGCCTCTATGTTCCTGTTAGCACTTCCATCCCTATAATCCGTATCCTCTGGGCAGAGAGTGCTCTTCGATGCGCCCCCAAACATCTGTTCGCTGGATTATCCCCATCTCCTTCTCATTCTGTCTTTCTCTGGAGCATTCTCGCTTTCCTCTCTCAGGAAGCTCAGTACAGTGTGCATTTATCCCCGCAGACAGCTGTACACAGTGTACTCAAACACTGGTTGTATAGTTGACCTGGACAGGGTTCAATGTGATATCAGCGGCCAAGTTTTCTACTCTCGCTGCTCCTCTCTGCAGCCCAGGAAAGTATTCGTTCAGTCGTAACTTCTTAATCTGTTGCTTATTTTATGTCTCATATACTCGCTATTACTTTGAGCAATGTTTAACGTCTCTCTCTGAGAAACAAACACGTTTTTATGTAAGACCGTAGAACTGTTTCTCTTAGTGAAATCATTATTCAAGATTCATATTGATATTTCAGATCATACAGTAGTATGGAGTATGAACCAAATATGTAATACAGTGGTGTCAAAACAATGGCACACAGCAGGAATCAAATGCAAAATAGATTACTTTGACAAAAGTCAAACATTCTTCAAGAAGCCTAATTTAAACCTTGTGTCTTATCTGACTGTAACAGAATTGGCTTGAATCGAGATTGATGGTTTCTAAATCTGATTCCTGTCCAGACCTTTGTGTCTCTCAGTGACATTAGGGATTCTGGTGTTGTTCACTCGGAAGTCACAGAAGTCTGTCTTTAATTTTGATTTTCGTGCGATACATTAATCTTAAAGATCACATGCTGACATACTCTGAAGCTCAGTTTCTTATCTCTGTTATCGGAGTTATGCGGAGTCTTTGTTATCACCATGGCAGTTTCAATTGAGACGTTTTGAACTTTAATGCATCAGTCCATTAAAGAAAATTCCCTTTTTGCCGTGTAAAATAAAAGCATGATAAACAAAATTTTCCGGCATATATGGGTATTACTTCTTTGATATAGTAAAATATTTATTTTTCTTTTGCGCAGTGACCTTAATAATTGTAATATCATTTTAAAGTAATGCAATGTTTCTGTGCTCTGACAGTGAAAGAAGTAGCCACATTTCATCCTTTCCTCGTGTCACTTTTTCTTATTTTCTTGCTGACTCCACACAACTCCACCCACTAGATTTAGTGAAAGGCTCGCGACAGGAAATTGATAGTCCAAATGGGCCTGATTCAATCTGAGCCTGCTTACGTGGTGTCACAGCAATCAGACACAGATGAGATTACAGACATTAGGAGTCCTAGTTGGACACAGGGCCATCTGGAATGATGGGGAGCAATTGAGCTAAGTAGATCTGCGTTAGTGATCTCGTCTATTTGAACCTGTTAACTAGACTGTCATCAATCAAATTGAAATCTAATTAAGCATCATCTATCAAAACAGGAAGGGTCGTCGTCTGTTATAATTTGTGTTCACAGCGTCTGTATTTTTCATCTTCAAAGAGTTTTTATGTTTGGAATTTAATTTTCATTCCTAGAAAGCTTTCAGTGTTGTTCAAATTTACATCTGTCTTGTTTTGTGCCTTCCTCATTTAGTCTCAAACGCACACAAAGTTACTCATTACCTTTCCCTCTGTATTCTGCGGTTGTGATCCACCCTTTGAAGAATTATTTTAAGTTTCTAAAGAAAGCAAATTCTGCTTTTGTTTGAGAGTTACTGAGGAAGGTTGGCTTCAGACTAATTGGTAGCCTTGGTGCATGACAGCAGCATATGGTGTCGCACAGACGACCAAACATCAGGAAGGAGAGATTTCCGAAATTGTATAAAATAGCACTTTTTTTTCAAATTGGTGGGCATATACATACAGTAAATAGCATTTTCAAAACACAATGACAAAAGAGAGGCAAGGAAGCTGTGCACAAATCATTTCACTGTTTTTATTTTCATTATCTCATCTTCAAGATGATTGGTACAGTTCCGTCAAACTCTGCATCAGACTAATTCATGTAATAGTCAAGGAAAGTGCTTTGATTGCATACAATTTATTGACCATTTCTATTTCAATGGGATCGATCAATAAATCACCTGCTGACCTGAATCAGACCCACCATGATACCATCTCATGTCTGTACACTAAATATGAGCAGCCATTTAGACTGACCGAACAACAAGACATTGAACAGCAACATCTCTTACCAGAATCTGCATCCCTGTGACTCTATAAACCGCAGCGTTGTAGTACTCGAGACCGTGTTTTCTCAAGACCACTTTTCGAAGGTCTCGTCTCAGAATCGACCACGTTTTTACTCTGCCTTGTCTCTGTCTCGGATGAACTCTGGATTTTATTTCAAGACCGGTCAAGACCCCAACTTCAGGGACATCACTAAATTGCCCGTGTATCGTATGATTTATGTGTTAACATCATTACTGGGATTGGATGTAAAACTTCCTGCTTCAAATGCAACCAATAACTTGACTAATTTCAAGTCTAAGTGATGCTAGTGAAGATAGCTAGCTAAAGTTATCAATCTGCCTCTGTACCAAAACTCTTCAGAAATCTATTCACCCCTCACCCAAGTATTTGCTCTACATATTAGCTAGTTGTGTATATACTGTATGTTTTAGTTGTTTGTTCTGGTCTTGATTGGGTCTCGCCCTGCCTTGGTCTCGGTCTTGTCTCGGTCTCAACCCCTCAAAGTGTTGGTCTTGGTTTCGATACACTCTGGTCTTGCTGATGACTTGGTCTCGGTTTAGGTGGTCTTGATTACAACACTGATAAACAGTTTTCATGAGGACTATTTCATCAGCAGGAAGTAGTTCTAATGAAAACCGTTTACAGAGACGTCTGTGTATAAAGAAAGAGCTGCGAGATAACTGCAATCGTAACTGTGTTTTTAGTCAAACTGCACACTCAGTGAAGTGGGATTTGGTTCAGCTGCCGTGCAAGTTGTGTAATAGTCACGTTATCAGACAGGCATGAAGTCATCATTGGTCTGTGTGCAGCCCGCACTGCTTTGCTTCTGTCTTTGTTTGTGAACATCTTTGTGTGCCGCTGTTTATTGGGATCACTGACAAAAGAAGTCCTAATCACTGTCTTTTGTACACTTTCACAAAACATAACTTTACACATGAAGTCTCATCCATCATGTTTCAACAGGTCTCTGTTGAAATGCACTTAAACATAGCAGACCCCCCAAAACCAGTAACCAAATGAAGTACAGTCACGTTCAGTCTAGCCATTAAAAGCAAAGTGGGCTGTTGTTTGGGTAAATGAATGATGGGATATATGGTGCAGATGTGCCCATTGAGAGTGTGGCCTGCTGAGTGTGAGAGAGAGTGGGTGAATGAAAAGACGGGGAGTGGTTGGTGGAAGTTTGAACTTGTTCCCAGACTGAACCTGACAGCTGACGCTTTGGTTCAGTTTGGCATTTCATTGTGTGTGTGTGTGTGTGTGTGTGTGTGTGTGTGTGTGTGTGTGTGTGTGTGTGTGTGTGTGTGTGTGTGTGTGTGTGTGTGTGTGTGTGTGTGTGTGTGTGTGTGTGTGTGTGTGTGTGTGTGTGTGTGTGTGTGTGTGTGTGTGTGTGTGTGTGTGACTGAACCATTTGATGCACTGAGCTCACCTGGCCAAGAAATTCATGTTAATGTTTATATCTGCCCTAGGGGTGGGCGATATGGACAAAAAATAATATCTTGATAATTTTGACGATAACGCTAATTAAGACGATATCCTTTAAAAATGTGTTTTTAAAAGTCTGAGTTACTTAATCACTGATGATAATAATGGGCACAATCTTATTTTCTTTAAAATGTAAGTATTCAAGTAAAAACAATTCAAAGACATACAAAATACTAATTGAACTACTGTATGAACATCGAACTCTGAGTAAACATTCAGTTGTACACCTCTGCTGTAATGTAAATTGTGCAGCATACAAGCAAGGTGAAATCATAACAATAAACAAAGATTTCTGTTCTGTAACATATTGCACACAACCATGTCCTTATTGGAAGCAGTCCTGGAGCTGAGATAGAGCAGTGTCAGGCCAGGTTTGTCCTTCTGACCGGGATGTATGCTGTGATCAGGAATGGTTGGATGTGACCTGACTGGCCCAGGTGAGGGAGAGACGCAGTTCTGTATGCTTCCTTCATGTTAGAGTATACATGGTCTAGTGTGTTCTTCCCTCTAGTAACACAATCTACATGCTGGGAAAAAGCTGGGGAGTACAGACTTTAAGGACGCCTTGTTTATGTCCCCTGCTACAATATTTTCTCCCCCCTCTCCCCCCACTGCAATTTGTGCACTATGGTTAGCAGTGAGCCAAACTTAGGCTAACGTTAGCATCGGGGGCAATGTAGACGTCAGTGTGCTGTTTTCGTGGTTAATAAAATGGCCTGTATATTACCAACAGGGCTTCCAGGTCAGGTCAGCAGTGCTGGGCAACGATCCTGCGGTTGCTACTCCATTCATTATGCACAAAAATGCAGTCCTCCGCCTCTGGTCTTGCCGGAGTTCTTGTCTCGATCCTGCCGGTAGCTAGCTCGGTGTGCTACAACAATCCACGGAGCGCCCGGTCTGGCTATGTCCTCCGGGATGTTATGAGCCGCCTGGAAGGCTCTCCTAACGGCTGTGTTGTATCGTAGTTCTATATTGATTAGGTCAGTGTGGCTGTACTTGTTTAAATATACACCGACAGGAGAGCTAGTAGCCACTGCACAATCGCGCGCCGTCATCTTTGTTGACATTAGTGAATGTGTAGCGTTCCAATGCGTGTTTTGAAGTGTTTTTTTCTAAGTAATTTAAATACTCGATAATGTCAATTTGCACATCGTTAACACAACAATGACGATATTATCGTAGACGATATATATCGGCCACCCCTAATCTGCACCATCTCTTCTCATCCCCGCTCTTTCCTGCAGCAAACTGGTTATTTACCATCTTCCTCTTTCCTTTCATGTCTCTACGCTTTCACTTGCTAAACCCCTCCACGGTCCTTTCATTAATCAATACTATCTTTTCCTCTTTTAGATAGCTCACAAGTCCCTCGTCCTTGTCCAGTGGACGATGCGAGAAAAGCTACTGTAGCTATCGTATCCTGTTGCAAAATGAGATATCCATGTAGTTCAATTTTAGGATAATTTTGCCTTCGGCCAATGTTGCACAGTACTGAAATACTAAACAAATCATGTGGTTGGTCAACGTTAAAGCAGGAAGCAGCGGACCTGGTTGTTGTAAAATTGAGTCACGTCATGTCTCTGCAATGCCCTGCTAAGTAAAATGATACAACTGATGGGTAAAATATATCTATAAAATATGTCTGAGGTGTACAGTACCGATGCGCTGCTTCTGCTGTATCACTGCAGCCACTCGCTGTGTCGTCCCCCTCAGCCCTGCAGAGAGAAGATGAAAGCGCTCTGTTGCAGCTCTGCCTTCATCTTCTCTCCATCCCACCCACCCGACTACAGCACTGGAGGCACATAAGGGGAAGGAGGGAGATAAAAGAAAAGGGGGGAGGATAACGGAGAAAGCGGAGAGTAAAGGAAGAGAGGACGAGGAGGAGGGAGAGATGAGAGAAGGAGGATGAAATCCTCGCTTAAATAATAGAGAGCGAGAGAGTCATTTTCAAGCGAGCGAGCTCCCAAGTGCCCCACTTTCGGGGGTTTAGGGAAATCGAGATGAGGCTGGTAGTGCAGACGGATTTTATTCTTCTTGAAGGCCGTCTCCTCCATCCTCAGAAGTAAAGCAGTGCAGCAGGAACACTTCCTCCAGGGGCAAAGCAATTCTCTATCGCCTATGACTCCCTCAGCAGCTTGTTCACCTTGTAAACATAGTATGAAGAAGTGTGTCTGAGTGCCCTCGGAGCTCTGACTTCCGTAAAGATCCTTTTAAGGTGTTTAATAGGCCAGGTCTGCTGCAGTCTGCGCCATTTACCGCTTCCTCCCAGTAAACGCTACACAAATCCGGCTTCATCCTAACAGCCGCAGCGCTCACAGTACTCTTGGGGGCAAAGGTCAAACAGGACGATAGAGGACTGTCACTCTAAAGTCAGTGGACCTCACTCACTAAGGGTGTGCAGAAATGTGCATAGTGGTCATTTTCAGTATTACAAAACGTGTGAGATTCTGCTGATGCAGAAATTCCACATGGGTGCAAATACTGATTGATGGAGAGGACACTTCCTTTGTTCACAATAACCATTTTTAAATGTGAACACTCTCTATAATGTGATCTTAACCAGATTAAGCCTGATGTCAAATTAATGAACAAAAACTATGACACAATATGTTCGTTAACAGCGTTTTCTTTTCTTTCCATGACGAAGACGAGACGATGTGACAAAACAAGACCTTATGAAAAAAGTCTTTGTAATTTTGTGCCGTCTTCATCTCTTAACGAAAACGTATAAAGAGGTCTCGTTCAAGTTGTTTTTCTTGGTAAATATCGTAAAAAAAGATTTTCTCATTAATGACCATCACTACATTTCTAGCCTGGTTCCAGACCCCGAAATCGTTGCCAGAATCTCGGTTTTTCAGCGATTTAAGTAGAATAATGAAGTGAAAACGGCTATTCAGTCTGATTATCTTCAGGATTTCTTCTGACGTTGTAATCGTATGTGAGAGGGATTTGAGGAGGTAGACTTGGGAAAGCTGATTATTGCGTTACTTTAGGCCTTACAGATCGTTTATTAATGAGTCCATGCAACATTGTAAGCTTGTAAGAGACATTGTCCTACTTTGAACTATGTACATTTTGCAATTGAAAAATATTGATTCAAGCTGATCACTCGCAGGCACCAGAGTTTGGATGTTTTTATGCTCTTGATGCTTTCTTTAAAAGGAGGAGTCACTTTTTAACACAATAAAAATATGTTAAGTTTGGGTGTAATCACAAATGGTCTTGACTCCCACCGTGGGTTACCCTCAGTGCAGATCACAACCCAGACGGACAATTTATAGGCGACAGTTTTTTTTATATTATATTTTTGAACACACAACATACAGAACAAACAAATACAATTGAACAGGACCCAAAACCCTCACCCACCCCCCACCCTCTGCGGTCTCAAGGAAAACAAAACAAACCAAAATACAAGAAAACCGAAATCACACCGTGCCTAGTCACTCTCCTCTACTTCTTGTGATGCTGAGGTCATTAGGACTGATACCTGTGCTGCTGTGTTTCTCCACAGGTTTAGAGTCGATGACTTGGCTTTGTTAATCCTTGCTGTAGAGAGCTCGAGCATAACTATGTCCAGGAAGTACGCCCAACCACTGTTTTATACAAAGCGAGAGAAGGGGGAGCCGACAGTTTTTATTTTTGACTGCTCACACTTTTCAACACAATGTTATAACTACCAACCGTGCGCCTCCGTCTGCTCAGCTACTGGCAGGCACACGGCCCCGTTGCTCACAACGTTTTAACAAAGAACCAACAAAACGATCTCTCACGGTCCAGTCCTGTCTCTGTGGTGTGTGGCTGTCACCTGAAGGTCCAGCCCGATACTGAATATAACTTAGACTTAGAAAACTTGAATGTCCCTGATAGGCAATTTGTTGTACAGTACAGGCATATTGACACATAATCCACAACACAAACATTGAACCAGACATCTACAGCACTATTTATCTGACACATAACATACACACATCAATAAATGGAATACAATAAAAAGGAGTATGTTGCACTTCCCTAAAAGGCCTAATGTCATAAATAAATTAAACTACTACTTCACATATATTCCTCCTCCAGTCATACCCCTCCCCACATCTTATTTAATTGGGTTATTCTCATGGGAATGAATGAGTTTTTTGCTCGGTTGGGTTCTGACTTTAAGGTATCTATATCTACGACCAGAAGGGAGCGGCTTGAACTCCACTGAAAGTGGATGGGTTGTATCCATGCAAACTTTAAAGGGAGAGTTCAATTGGTACAACCATTAGCTGAGACAATGAACTAACCTGGCGCTGCTCTCCTGATCGATCCCCCCACATCTTTCCACTGTAGCTGATTGCAGACCACGGCCACCTCCACAGTCTGCAACTGTGATATGCGATATGTTGTGTAGAGAGAACAATACATGCCTGTTTAACATGCTTCAACATCCATCTGATCGTGCCCATGCTTGATTGCTGTGTTGAGATGAACATAGATGCCATGCTGCTATCATTGCAGGATCATGAGACACTCATTTTTTATGTTAAACGTGGATTTACTTTAAATGAACAGTGTGAGTTTGGTGTGAGGACCGGGGGTTTTTCACTCTGCGACTGTGTGTGTTCCTTTGTGTGAGTGTGTAGTACATGTGTGTGTTGGTTTTGGGATTACATGCGGTGAGCGCTCCAGTGGCCGGCTGTACTCTTCACTTTGGCGCCGTGCATTCTTTTGCATCACTGGCTGCCGGCTGATGTAAAAATAGATCTCGCTGCTTGTATCGCAGAGTGAAGCAACGTCCTGAAGTCTGAACCTCGCCGGGTAAGAGGAGGAAACACGATAAGAGATGAGATAGAGAGAAGTAGAAGATAATGAAGCATGGAAGTAGGGGAGCGAGGTAGAAGTGAAGGCCGCCAAAAGAGGCAAAAAAAAAAAAAGAGTGGTCGAGGGGCATATTATTAGAAAAAAAAAAAGAGTGGTAGAGGGGCATATTATTAGAATAACTTGAGAGGTAAAGATAGAAGAAAAAAGAATGAATGGCTGCTCAATTTCCAGAGAAAACTCGAGGTATTTTCTGAATAGACAAAGAGGAAATCTCACAGGAAGATGAGAGCGCCTCGCTTTAGATGGCTTCACCTCCTTTCGATGTTTCCTTCCCCCGACAGACAGAGATAAGACAAGAGGAAATGCCATCCTCCTTGATTGAATTAGTTTGCCAAATCCACTGTCGTACAGAGCACTAATTCAACTTCCCCACTCTTCCTTCCCCTGGCACTTTGGTAACATAATACCCCATCCATGAGCGGAGAGATCAGATGATAATTCCACAAGACCTGCCATTTTTCTGAAAGCTGGAGTTATTTATTTGTATTTTTTGGACATTGTGAAATATGGTTTGGACATGGAAATGGCCAAACTGGAAACTGGACTTGTTGGCTTAAATAGCTATAAATCCCCTGTGTTTATGTCATAAATTTCAAAGTTGTATTTTAGAAGAGGCATTGAGCTTGTCTCCAGAAAGATCTGACCTGAATATCTAAAGCAGCACAGCTTAAAGCTACTATTCCGAGTGTTTAGTCCTAAAGATGATGTTTTTAGCCATTCTAGCGACATGGGTTTGTGGCTGGCAAGGTTAGTTGGTCTGTCCGTCTAACACTTGTAGGATCCTGAATGTCTTTTAAAAATCTCATGACAATCCATCCGATAGTTGTTGAGATATTTCAGTCTCGACTTTTCATGTCAGGCTGACAATTTTGGTGAAATGTGTTGACAACTGTTGGGGTGGATTGCCATGAAATGTTGTGCAGTTGTCCAAATCTTTAAAATTTGAAGTTGTCCAATGCTTATGTTTAGTGCTAATTAGCAAATGTAAGCATGCTAACAAGATAAACTAAGATGGTTAAAGCACCACTGTGCCTTAGTGCTAGTGGTGTGAATCTTCACTGGTCTCACCATCCAATTTGATTACGATTATTCTGTCAACAATTAAAATTGATTTGATATTCCGATGCATCACATTGCGTCACCTCCTCAATATTTTTTATATATTGCTACACATGGTTTTCATCATCAAATTCAAGCAGTCAGATATATATGAACTTCCCCTTTCATTGTATCTGCTCTTAAAAAAGACATTTCCTGGGCACCTGGGTAGCTCAGTTGGTAGAGTGGGCGCCCATATATAGAGGTTTACTCCTCGACGCAGCGGGCCCGTGTTCGACTCTGACCTGCGGCCCTTTGCTGCATGTCATTCCCCCCTCTCTCTCCTCTTTCATGTCTTCATCTGTCCTGTCAAAAAAAAAAAAATAATATAAAAAAAAAAAGACATTTCCTGAATGTAGTGGAGTTAAAAGGCAGAAACAAAAAAGCAGCGAGCGGAAAATGAACAAGTAACATCAGTAGGCAATATTTGATTATGGTCTGTCACTACATCGATGCAGAATCGGCCAGGTCTGCATCGCGATGCATCGATGCGATGAACAAGTTTAGTTTAGTTTATTAGTTTATAATGTCGTGGACAGTCCCCTTTAATGAACTATACAGTAAAAGGAGCAGCTTTAGCCTCAACGGCTAATTTCCAGCTGTAGTCCCCAGCCAGCTGACGATAGGCATCCTAAAATACAATTATTAACATATTAAAATCAATTACATTACATCAATAATAACAGCAAGCCGAAACTAAAAAGGTTAAAACATACAAAAAAGTGGCACACAAACAGACAAGCACAGATAGTGGCAATGGCATTAAATCAGTCCATGCAGTTAATACAATATGAAGTAGACAAAATAGTTCAATGCCACTACTTAGTACAGCCTCAAAGAGCTGCTAGCATGTCTGTAGAGTCTTAGTCCTGTTTATACTCCCACAGCAGCACAAATGTATTATTGCCTTATTAGTCCCTTCTTAACCCACTTACTGATTCCCATCCAGCTCCTTTTAGATTGAACTTAAACATCAATTTTGTGTTTTTGCTGGACGGACGTGAAGTTGGCTTTGCCAGACTCAAACATACTTGTTCATCTAAGTTGTCAGCAGACTGAAGGGTGAGAAATGTCAACCTTAGAACAGTTACATAAAGTATACGTGGATCCTCATCTCACCGTCTGTGTGCGTTTACGTTTTTTTCTCTTCAATCGAGTCAGTGAGGGGATGAAGACGGTCTTCCTGCTGTTGAAGGGTGTTGTGATTCAGGGGTACGAGAGTGATTTGAGGTTCTTGTTGTAGAAATGCATTTAGAGCCCACAACCGAAGATAAGAGAAGGACTCTGCTGTTCTGACTGAAGTGGCAATCTTCTCACATCATTTTTGACCTTTCCGACACAACAGTCCTGACATGATGGATGAGGTTCTCTGCACTAATCCATCTCCGTCTCACACTGGCTACAGCACATGTTGATGCTGGGGCTCTTATTAATGTATCCTGTCTTTGCAAAAGGGCTTCATCATACCTCGAATGATTTCTCAGCATTTTTTCCCAAATCGCCTTTGAGCTCGGGGAGACACGGAGAGCACATAAGCCAACGTTTTTTAGCCAAATGTAATGCTTAGAGGGTCAGCTGGGGAAAGTCACACAAGGAAATGGGAATTACAATGACATGCAAGCACAAATTCATGTTACTTTCTACCATCAACGTGACAAAAGATAAAACAATTGCAGCCATTATAACTTCTCCGAATTTTTGACGTATTATTGTGCAGTGTTTTGGGTCTGATAAACCTTTACACACAATAATCTGTTACTCCATCTGGACTACCTGGATAGTATTCCATTATCTTACTGGTACATTAAACAACACACCCCCACCAATGCTGTTTTAACACAGGGCTGTTTTCGGTTTGAATGCCTTCTAAAGCCAGAGTTTGAGTACTATATACAGTGCCCGTAAATGTCTGTAGTGCATATCTGAGTTACTCTTCAGATGTATTTAATGTTTTATGTTGCATAAGAGCCTAAATCCCCCTTTGTATATTTTATAAACCATAGTAATTTGAGATGGCACTGCTGTGAAGGAAATAAACAGCAACAATGAGCTCTCTAAGGCCTGTGGAACTGAGTTAATGAAGTAAATTTTTAGAGTGTAGTGGAGGAGGAAGAGAAGATGAGAGAGAGGAAACGCCTGAGGTTCTAACCAGTGTTCCCTTCCTCTGCAAAACAAAGTAAACAAAGCACAAGCATGTGCACACTAACACACGGACAAATACTAGAAATCGGCTGATTCTCCTCCCTGAATGCAAAATTACATTGCAGAAATGGCTGCTGTCAGGTGTGATGGAAATGTCTTGGTCTTGTTTTTAGTTTTGTAGACAGGCCAAAGCAGACTTTTATTTAACAGAAAGATGGATGAGTTTCTCGGATCGTACGGATTTGTTAAATCGCTATACCTTAAGGAAATCCCAAACATTTGAAATGCAAGTTTTTCAGCCGATGACAATACAGTAAATGCAGACTCAGATGATAATCAGAAGATACTTATGTGTAATACAGTTACAGGTAGCACAAATATACTGCTCTTTACAGCCTTTATAGTCCTCCATCACAACATCCAAACATAAATGCACTGTGTAGAGAAACCACACTACACACACACACACACACACACACACACACACACACACACACACACACACACACACACACACACACACACACACACACACACACACACACTCCTCCCACCCAAATCCCTAAATTAATCATCTCTCACTGCTGCACACACACACACACACACACACACACACACACACAGACACACACACACACTGCAGCATGTAGGAGTCCAGCTCTCAAGGGATTAACACTTCAACACAGTCACTCGTGGGATTTTCTCACACCAGCTCGCAAGCTGACTTACATTTTCTGTCAGTCACACTGCGCAGCGTTACAGGCTCGCGGCCAGGGCCGAGCACACTCCCAGAAACTCTTAGGATTTGCAAAAAGCTGCGAAGCTGTGGTGCGTTAGAACACTGGATCGAATCGGAGGTGGTTTGGGGTTGATTAGGCATCTTAATGTTTCTTAAGAGGTGTGTATTTTTACTACTTTGGCAGACAACATGAAGCTTATATGGTACTGCTGGACTGACACACACACACACACACACACACACACACACACACACACACACACACACACACACACACACACACACACACACACACACACACACACTGATCTGGAGCCAGTTGTTCAAAGCTGGTTGAGTTCATCAGGTGGAGTTGAATACAGACCTATATTTCTCTGTCTCTGTAGATTTCCACCCAGCTGTTTTTATGGACTTTGTTTTGTTCATTTTTCCGCTAGAAAATCTGAGTGGAGATGCCAGAAATAAAAGGAAAAAAAACAAAATAAATGTTAAGTTTGGATGCCTCCATTCCAACAGAAAGCCCATAAAATAAAGCATAAAAAATGTGAATGTACGTAACCACAATGTTTCGGTGTTTCGATGACCCTGGATCAGAGGAGACAAATTCATTCATTGGCAACATTTTGGGAAATATGCTTAGTTGTTTTCTTGCCAAGATTGAGATGAAAAGATGGGAAACTCTCTCAAATCTGTACGATGAATACAAAGCTGCAGACAATAGCTGGTTAGTTTAGCTCAGCATAAAGACAGGAAACAAGGGCTAACGGCTAACCTGGCTCTATCAAGGTGACATCAAGACTTCAGGAAGTCACTGCACCCCACCAGAAAGTCTAGTCTAGTGCAAATAGCATTTTACGATTAATTATGCACCATGTTCTCTTAAATCAAGTCTCGTAAAAGGAGTAGATGTTCTATTGTGCTAAAATTTTAGAAAATCCCCATGTGCATCTCTTTTTACCTTTCGGTGTCTGTCTCTCCTTGGTCTTCATCTTTTTCCTCCTCCTCCTCGATCCCTTCCTTTCTCAGTTTTCCCCCCTCCATCTCCCTTCTCCTTCTTCTACCACTTTGCACTTCTTACGTCTCCCTTTATTTCTCTTTGCCTGTCCTTCTTCTCTTCCCTCTCTCTTTATCACCCCCTACCTCCTTCCCTCCCTCTCTTCACCTCCTCACCGACAGTGGTAGAGGGCCTGTTGACAGTCCTGTCCAGTGGAAGGAGGCTTTTATTGGGCCTCTGTGTTCAACCCTTCCTGAGGCCAATGGGATCCAGATGTGGCCCAGCACTGTAGTGACAGCAGCCATTTATGGAGCGAGAGAGAAAATGTGTGCGGTTGTGTTATTGTGTGTGAGAGAAAGATGTGAGTTGTCGTTTTCTCAACACGTGTACAGATGTGTTTGGCTGCCTGGGACTTGCATTTAACAAGCTGGGGACATGAACTGGCCTCAGCTACCCATAGTGCCTTTGAGCAAGACAGTGAAGAGGCGATTGTGTGTGTGTGTGTGTGTGTGTGTGTCTTTGTGAAGAATAATTAGAGTTTTAGACCTTGAGGCTGAGACATTGACATTTGGAAAGTGAGGACATTTTTCACATTCCTCACTTCTTCAAAGAGCAGTTGGGGGTTTAAGACTTGGTTTTGGGGTTAAGGTTAGAATTAGTTTCAGTGGCGTGTGGTCCATGATGCATACCACATAACCACAAATTCAATTGGGGAACTTTTTTTGCATGCCATGACGTGTCTCTCCCCCATGTTCCCTGTCTGTCTCTATAGTTTACTATAAAATAAAGACAGCAGAAAAATGTCAAAGTCAAATGGAAATTAGAATTTTGTAAATCTGATGATGATGCTGCTGATATTGTACATACTCTTCCATATATATATATTTTTTTAATTAAGGGCGTTTTCACACATGAAAGTCCGGACCAAGGTTAATTTTTTTTGTTACATTGTATACATTTGATCCGGTAAGTTTTGGTTTCCCACTGCAGTTATGCAAGCACACTAAAGATCTATACGTGACAAACCTACGTCCTGCCGTCATCACATACGTGAGCTGCGTGTCCAGATACTTCTAACTGATTGGTTTGTTGACGGGCTTCCCCGTCCTCTCGTCTCCTCTCTCTGTGTCAGAGTTTTTCCAACTGACTGCTGCTCTCCCCGTGCTGCCGCGGGTCTTTTTGTTTGGTTGCGATGTTGAGAAGGCAGACACGGGAACTTTCTTTATTCAGAGACAAACTGAAACCTACACTGTACATTTACCACCACTTAACAAATAAACTGCTGATGTGTTCTCTGCTCTGATAGCCGACAGCTGTCTGCTCTGAGCGCATTCACCGTCACTCTCTCTCACTAAGCACCTTAAAGGAGCTTCCCCGGTCTTGTAACACGAGGAGAGCCTGCCAGAGCTTCTTGTATTTGGTCCGAAAAATGCTTTCACACTATAAACGAACCGGACCATGGTTCAGTTTGGTCCGGACGGAGACCACCTCTTTTTATCGGACCAAAATTTGGCCTTTTGATCTGGACCGTGGTCCGGGGGAGGTTTCACACCTGTAATTTTGGTTCGGATCAAACTTAAAAAGTCCGAAAGTCCGGACCAAACGAGGTATGTGTGAAAACGCCATAAGAGAATACAACATTTTCTGCCTTTACTGCCGGTAGAAGATGTACGTCAGTAAGGGTCCTCATAAGTACAGAAGATTTGTGTGTGTGTCATGTATTACTCTGTGTCTTCCTGGACTCGGTGTGTGTGTGTTTGCGTGTGTGTGTGTGTGTGTGCGTGACACTGCAGAAGTGTGTCCTTGCATTTGTGTTGATGAGGTAATGGGCCCCTGTTTAAAGGATGACCCTGACAAAGCTACAACAGACAAGAATGTAGAGCTGCAGATGACTAATGCTGTATAATCATGCAGGCACATCCTGTATATGTACAGAAACACTGTTCTTCAGACATACAGAAAGCTCTCTTTAGCCTCTTTCTGAATGTGCAGTATATGCAGAGAGACTATACTGTCTTTGTACAGTTTGTTCTATTTGGAAAGTGCCAATATTTCCTCTGGAGCCAGGACAAATGACTACTATTATATATTATATTCTACTTTTTCATGCAAAATCATAAGAGCTTGGATGCAAATCAATTTGTTCACATATGTTCTTTAACTAATTTGATGCCACTTTAGCGCTGTTAGTTCTCTCCAAAGTGTATTCAATATTTTGTTGTACTGGAACTTAATTACAACCTCATATTCAGAACGTGTCTTGTATTCCCTTTTAGCGAATCCACAGGCCCATATTAGCTTGCCCAGTTTTAAACCTTCTTGTGGTCAAGGCAATAAATACTGAATATTTACTCAACTGGATGATAGTCGCAGGGCAGGGTTTTTCACGTCAAGCACCAAATCTCTTTAGGCTGTGACATTAACTGTTTCCTCTCACTACATGAAACCAACCTTCGTCCTAGTGTGTCACGTAATAGCAGAGCACTATTAGCCATAACTACACCCAAATGGAGAGCAACGAGGAAGCAGGTTCTTCGGAAAGCTGAAACCAAAGAGAGTCAACTCTGGCTGGGATCAAAATGATTATGACATTATACTTAATATACAGGATATTTACCATCTATCCCTTATTTAGGATCAACATTAGTTGTCCATTAAAGGTGCACTAGGAGTCCCTGCATGGTTTCAGCGCCATTTCATTTTTGTCTCAAATCGTAGACACCTCTCCTTGATCCGCTAGCGGCCTGCCCTCTGAATACACTGTGAAAAAGCCCGGTCTCTGGAGACAACACAGGGGTCGTAAACGTCAAACAAGCACTAGGGGGACAGGCTGTGCACCAAAATACAACAAACTCGTTCCAGCCAATCACCGACAAGATGGTTGGGGGAGGGGGTGGGGGTTAGTGACAGTTAGGCAGTTAGGCATGACGGAAACATGGGGGGAGGGGCGAGCTTGCTCTGTTTTGTTTGGTATTTACTTGGAACGTCAACAGAAGTGACGTCATGCAGGAACTCATAGTGCACCTTTAAGGGGAAATGTAGTTGCAGAAATGAGAGACACTTGATAATGCACTATAATCTACAATAACATGGAGCATTTATTTACAATAACAATTGATTAAAGCGAGCAGGCAGACAGCAACTCAAAGCGATCAATTAAATATATAGACGCACCGATGCAACTTTCTTGGCCGATTCCGATTTTCTTTGAGTTAGGCCAGCCGATACCGATTTTAGCCGATTCCGATTTAATTTTTTCTAACCACTTTACAGCACACACAAATATTTTTTCTTTAATAGAACATTTTGCACAGAACATAGAACATTTTTTGAACAGATAATGGATCACTATAAAATAGAACTATATAAATTACTCCTGGTGTGGGAAATACACACACATCTAAAGTGCAATGTTAGAACCATTTCCTTCTTTTTACATCCAATATCCAACTAAAAAAATGTGATTTGGGTTTTTGGTGTCATCCCGCCACGCCCTACTTTTTCCTTGCAGGTGTTGCATATCGCAAACTTGTTATCTTCTGCACACACGCTGAAGAATTCCCAGACAGCTGACATGTTGCAGGTTAATTCACGAGGTTCCCTACATGTACGAGAATAGCACGGACACGCGCTTCACACCGCGAGCGGGTACGCGTGACACACAGCGGAAAAGTTGAGAGATAGGAAAAAGAGACTGTGCTGTCGCGTCCATGTGTGCGTGCGTCCTTGAGAACTGTAAATCGTATAACTTATGTTGTCAGTTAATTGTAGCGTTGACCGGCATGAAATCGGCATATTGCCGGTCGCCGGTCATGGCCGAGCACCTGAAACCAATTCCGGTCACCGGCCGGTCTATCGGTGCATCTCTAATTAAATATTAGCTCATTCAGGGGAAATGTGACGTTCCTGTACAGGAATAACTTACAAAAGAAGTAGCTTCATATTTAGTGTACAGGCATGAAGGTTGTATCAATCTTCTCATCTTACTCTTGTCAAGAAAAAAAATAAGCATAAATGTCAAATTGTTCCCCTAAATCTGGAGTTTAGTGCTGAGAAAATTTGAATATTTGCACATATGTCTTCAACTTTTTCTTACGGTTTTTAAAGGCAGATAAGCATCTTTGTATATGTACCGATGTAGCTAGTAAACAACAGGAGAAATCATTTTGTGTTTGTGTATGTTTAAGTGACTATACTGAATGTTCAGCCACTAGAGGTAAGTTACTGTTTAAACAGGAAATAATAAGGTAATGGTCTTTTACAAAAGCCTGGAGGAAGGAAGGAAGTGATTGATGTTGACTCATAGATATTAGTCACGTTTTGCTTGAATGTGTGCATATTTCCAGGCCATACCCAAATACTGAAGTTAATTTCTGTGTTTCTCCGTCACCCAAACTAACTCGACTCCTTTCCACACATGCTGGCTGTTATGAGGAGGCCCCTTCAGTGTGACCTGTCAGGATTATGTAACCTTGCTCGTTCTTGTTCTCACTTCCTTTTCCCTCCCTTCTTTCCATTTTTCCTAGAAAGGTACCATCCCATATGTCTCAAGTAAAGGAAAGAAAAGAACCAGAGAAAGAGAGCGAGGGGGGGAACGAGTCCGGGGAGTGACACAGTAATGGGAAAAGAGAAAGTTAAAAGCAAGTCATAAAGATGAGACTTTATTAGCTTTGTTGTAGGATCCGCAGACACCCCCCTCTTGTGCATTTTGTCAAGAGGTCAGGGTCATTTGTAGTACTTTGTCTCTTGGAGTAGGCTAGGTGGGGGTTTAGTGAAGGGGTGCCTTTTTTATTTATTTTTTTGCAAAACCCATGGTACAGTTTGGCCACAAAAGATTTTTCAGAATTGGCTATTAGGTAGTTTAATAAAAGTACAGTGATGTTTCACTTATTTTTTCTTTGACGTGCACATAAAACAAAACTCATAAACCCATATTACATCTCATAACAATCCTACAATAAACTAATTATTAGCAGTAATAACAATGTCAAAGTGCTACCAGTGTAGTTTTATATATTGATGTATCTTTATTTTAGGGTGGTGCTAAAATGATAAGTAAATTAATCAATTAACTGATTGACAAAAATGAATCTTTTTTTTTAAACAAATCGTTTACTTACAATATCAAAGCTTTGCCTGGTTTTGTATCATTGTGATAAAATACAAAAATTTGAAGACATCAACTTTGTCTCTGTGAACTTCTGATGGGCATTATTCAATCCATAATGAAAAATAATTGTCATTTGCAGCCCGAGCTTAGGGCCTGGCTGAAGGGCATTTTGGCAGTGATGAAAACGCAAAACCACCTATCCTTCCTCCCTCTTCCTGCAGAAGATCGAGCATTTTAACCTGCAGTTACTGTATGAGTCAACCTCCCAGCTGTTTGTGACAGACACCAGTTAGTCCAGTTAATGATGGCTTTTGAGCATCCAGACGCATGTGATCGCAGTTTACAAACTCACTCTCAAACCGATTAAGGAGGCAACGCACTTGAGCTGAATGCAAATACTCACACTCACACTCACACTCACACAACGTTGTCATTTGTCAAATCTTATGAATGTTACAGCTTGCTGTAATATGAAGCTCTTCAGCACCTGCTTTCCTGCTGGAGTGTGTTTTGTCAAGCCTGACCGCACACCTAGAGGAAAAACTGCCACTATATCTACTCCAAACCATGCACACACACACACAGAAACACACACGCTCTGTTTTCCCAGCATGCCTTGTGAAGCCAATCTGCACCTGCTCGCGGAGGAATGCAATGTGATGTCATCTTGCTGGGAGCTCCTGTGAATGTGGAAGCAAAAAAAAAAAGAACTTTTGGTCTAAAAGCAGACTCAGACGGCCCTCCGGGGAAATCTACACAGCATGAAATCATTCTGAAATATTGTTTTAAAGGCATTTCTGCTGCTCCAGATGTTGTTTAACAGCGAGTCCATCTCAAAGGTGGTGGTACAACATGAGTGGCATTGACATCTCTCTGGCCCTGTATGTTTTTAGTCTTTCTCAGTTCACCTGAACTCAGGTTTGCCTCCAAAACAAAGTATACTCTGACTCCAGTAGCGTGTAGAGTTTTTTTTTTTCTTGATGAGCGTTGCTTGTTTTAGCATAAAAGGGCAAACAATGAACCGAGACAAAAGCAAACGCATTACATCACGACTGCCTAGATTAGATTAGATTCCACTTTATAATCATTGTACACAGAGCCAGTACAACTAAATGCAGTTTAGCATCTTAACTGTGATATATACAAAATAATACACAAAAAGAACATTACAAATGAAATTATTACAAAAACCAGTAAATAGTATGTACAGCAGAATAGATCTGGTTTATTTTTTTGTGGAACCCAATTAAACTCCAACTTTTCAAAAGATAAAATTTGAAGGTCGGTAAATTAAAAGAAAGAACGTAATCTTGTGTAGCAAAAATGTTTTTTTTTTTTCTTCATCTTCAATAATTTTTCCAATCATGACCCGACGCCTGAGATGTATCTTGTGAGCCCCAGTGGGGTCCCAACCCGTAGCTTGAGAACCACCTCATTAGGTCATACTTCTTTAATCATCACATACTGAGGGCTGAGTATTAGGTAACTGAAACAGTTCATTATTGAAAGCTGGCATTGAATCTGTGGTTTGTAATAGTGTTTACTTCATCTTTGACCAGGTAGTTCCTGATATAAATCATAATTTTGAAAAAAAATAATAATTTTGGCTCCTTGTCTTTAGAAAACATTAAACCACTCCATTTAACACATTTCATTTCTTAATTGAAAGAAAAAAGAGTTTTCTAGAAAACATGTATATTCTTCAAGCGAGGTATTTAAAAAAACATTGTTTTGCTATTACTACATAAACGTAGGTATTATTTCAACACTAGTGTCAAAAACATCAACCGAGAAGAAGGCTGTAGATAACCGAGTTTAGGCAGTCTTAGCCGCCATATTGCTGTTTTAATTCAAATTCAGATTCAATTCAAAAAGCTTTATTGTCTATCCCCACAGGGGGTAGAAAAGTGTCTTCAGACAAAAGGCTCCGCAAACAATATACAGCAAACAAACAATACAATACAACAGACAACCACACCGGTGATGAAGCTGTCAAGAGCACAGTTTGGCATGCGTATCAGCAGTGTAACTTGGCAGTCGACTCCTGTTATCTTATAGTTGTTTAATGAAGCAGTAAATGGGGGTTAGTGTCTCTCACCAAGTGTATGTGTCTATGTAAGTGATGGCATTTACTGTATCTGCTAACTAAATCTTTTAGCGTGTGGTATAAGCTTGACTGGCACACTGTACAGACTGTGTAGCAGTGCTGCCGTGCACTGCTGCTGGATACCCACAGGCTGGATGCAGAGCGCTGGTTTCTGGTTTAATTTTGGGGAAAACGGGGTTTCAAGCGGAGGAAGAAGGTTGAGCACGACTTCTGCCCACCTGCTGGTTTTAAAGCAAAATTAGGTAACACTTTACTTAAAGGTATCTAGTATCTATAAGAGTATTTATTAGTGACATGACACTGAGTGACATGACACTGTCATGAACACATGACACAGTCATGACACATGAACCCTAACCCTAACCCTAACCATAACTTGTCATGACAAAACCCGAATGACACTTACTAAAAGAAGCGTTATGTCATAAAGGTTTATGACTTGTTTATAATGTTTATGACACGTTCATGACAGTGTCATGTCACTCTTATGTAGATACCTTAAAGTAAAGTGTAACCAAATTAACATGCGGCAATTCAAACAAAAATAACCTACTGCTTGGAACTGCCCCGGCCGAACACAATACTGTCTCTGCAGCAAGTAAAGATCATGGGCGATGTGTTCTAATGTATACTGCTAAGATTCACAGTGCAGTGAATCATAGCTATGTCTGTGTCATGTTAAATTAATGAACTGTCACTCAACATAGTGTACACTAAAGTCAAGCAAGGTTGGCCACTTTCCACTATTTTTGTGGTGGTTGGTGGAGATGCAGATTTCAACTGTGGACAATTTCATAAGGACATTTTTCTCCAGCTGAAAATATTTTTTCATGAAAATTGTAGACCACAGACATTTTTTTTTTTTTAGCTCTTTTGTATTGGGCACTGATTCTGAGAGCATCACACATTTAATTCCATTCACCTACAAAAAACCTGGACAAGAAAAAACATGATAGATACCATGAGAGGCTTTTGAGAAAATAGTTGTTTTAATAGTAATGGGTAATTGGGTGAACTGGCCCTTTAAATAGCCTGGGGGGAGAGAGTCTGCAGTGTATTTGAGGGGACGGGGAGTTCTCTGTGAAGCATGAAGTCCCACAACACAATAATATCCCAAATAATTAATATAGATCACCCCAAATAAAGGGGTGAAATAAAACATTACCAAACAACCCACTGAAGTCAAGGATATAATATAGAATACTGGTGGCCATGTTTACATTACCCAGCAACCAGTTGGTCTGATCAATAAGGGGCCAGTCTACCAAAAACATAATCTATATCCACTTGCTCCGTTGCCGTCGGAAGTTCCGCCGGATGTCACTCTTTTCAACCGGATGTCCGTTACCTTCCATTTTCTTTGTGTTGGAATTTTAAACTCCGGTGGATTTCTGAGGACTATGGTTAACTGCTCCTCAGATCTCTGCAGGGTAAATCCAGACAGCTAGCCAGACTATCTGTCCAATCTGAGTTTTCTGTTGCATGACTGAAACAACTTTTGAACGTCCACATGTTCCTCCTTCCCGAGGCTATTTTGCAGCGGCACCGTGGCTTTTCCCGGTGCTTAGCGCCGGCCATGACGGTTGTGATTGGTTTAAAGGAAGGCCAATAAGCCAAAGAACGTTTTTCTCCCATCCTGGCATGCTGTTTGGACTAGCCAGACCCTCCTTCGCAGCGCTGTGGAGGAAGGTCTGGCAAAGTGAGACTACCAAAAACATGATGTGGGCTGTAAGGTCCCCCACATAAAGTCAATTGCCTCCTTATATATCCATATTCACAAAAAGCTTCCTGCTGAAACAAGCAGTCACCTTCACCTGGCCATCAGAGCGCTGTAGCCAGCATCAATAATTTGAACCACTCAGCACTACATAGAAGAAACTAGCACATGGAAGCTAGCCCAGCAGTGGTGTTGGCAAGTCTCCACTTGTTTTTCATAATCTAGGTCACCAAATGGTTTTTGAGAGTGTTAAGGGAAACTCTGCAGCTGTACTGGTGAAAAAGACAAAACAATAGAGAGAGAGAGAAACACCGGGTTATTAGCATTAGTATTTAAGCTGATTTTAGCCACTGCTTTGAAGAAGGTCTTGACATGCTAATTAACAGGCTAGCTCTCATCTTGCCCACTCAACACTTAACACGCTAAGTCCTTTTCTGAAATAGCAGCACCACTGCTCGCTTTCTCTGAGGCTGAGGAGCCGGGCTTTTCTGCAGCGGTGGAGGAAACAAATGGCTAACATAATGTGACAGCGTGGAAGAGCCCTCGGGGACAAAGTCGGTGAATAAGCATACATTAGCATACAGTATGGAGCCAGTGTTGGGCTTAGACATAGAGATACACACATACAGTATACACACAGTCAGAGCAGGATTAAGCCTTGGGGTCAGCACATCAACATTAAAATCTAACATATGGCCGGTTTAGCGCTGTGTCTTTGATTTGTGTAAGTGGACGATGTGGCGAGCTGTTTTTAACACACTTACATTGGTTAGGACTGCACATGGCACCACAGGCTATGCAGTGAAGGCTGGGGTTAATTCAGTTTGTATTGAGTCACGTTGAATTTCAAATTCAAATTAAGTCTGTGGGAACAGCAAATGTATCCAGTCAGTGTTCCTTGTTCTTGGATGTTTCCTTCAAGGCTGCATGTTGTTGTTTTTTTATAAAGGGAACAAACATGGAGTCACATTTTGCTACAGTATGTTTATTTCCGTCATTAATTTAGACCAAGATCCTAACAAAGCCAAGCATTGTGTTAAAACATTAGTTAGTTTTGGAGAATAGAAAAATGGACGATGCATTTTTGTACATCTATGTGTAGAAAATAGAGTCGAGTTTCTTTACGTGTTAAACAAGTTAAGTACATTTTGACAAAAAACCACCTTCGGAATTGACTTGACTGAATTACATCTGGGCACAAAGGAAACAATATGATTCAGCAAAAATCTAATCTGAATAATTACATGACTATATCAGCTATATTATAGCCTTGGTTACCCAGTAATTACCTTGAACTTGACCCTGTTTCGCTCCCAACAAGACACACACACACACACACACACACACACACACACACACACACACACCAAAGAGCAATCACTGATTCACAGTGTGTGTTTTCCTGTGCTGTGGTCACAGCAGGCGTTGACCATGAAGCAGAGTTCACCACTAAATCATCCAGACAGTGCCGCCTTGCTCATTAATCTCTGTCTCACACACACACCCACAGAAAGCACATCTACACACAGCATGCCGCATGCGTCCACACACATGTCACACATGCATGAATTATAAGCTCAAACAGTACATACATCTTCCTGCACTCACACACAAACATACCCAGTGTATTTCTCTTGCCAGCGGTGGTTTGATTGCCATTGACAGTTTCCATTAGAGCTGGTGCTCATTTCACTCAATCATTTCAGGAAGTGGATTTTCCTCTAAAACTCAAAACTGGAAACATTTTGCCACAAAACGTCTCTTATTTCCAGTAGATTATTGAGGATGAAAGATCTATCATTATCAAGTAAATTGCAGTTTCGATTTACATTTTGAATTGAGGGAGATCTCGCTGCCAGTCCACTCTTCTTCTGTGGTTGGTTTTTGTGTCTCAACCCATGGACTTTTCTTTATAAAGGCTCAATAGGGATCTGGTGGAGAAAAGAAAAGAAAAGATGGATGTATTTTAAGGAGAAGGAGTTTGTATGGTGTTGTAGGGAAGGAGAAACACTGAGAGAGAGAGAAAAAGATGAACCGTATAGCAGTTGGATTGGTTCTTTAATTCCTTTATTCTTTGCTCTGATTGGCTTGTTAAATGTGTGTCAGGTCGGTGGCGTTGGGGGAGATTTAAAATGAATCGTCACAGAGATCAAAGCCTGATTCAGGAACAGGATTTTACTTGTATTAAACGGTGTTATTCCAGAGCTGTGGTAATTACCCAGCAGCCTCAATTACCTGATGCCCACGCCTCTCCCCCCTCTCCCCCACCTTCTGCTGGTCATTTATCATAATTCCAAAATACTGATTGCATAAGCCTGAAATTTCACCCCTGCTTCTGTGAACTGTAGTGCTGAAATAGAAAATATGTTTCTCTAATGTCTCACGCTTTTCCTGCTTTCTTTCTCAAGTTTCTCGTCTTCTTCTTTCACTTTATCACATTTTTAATTTCCGTCTTTCCTATCATCTCCTTTTCCTGATCAAATTTTTGTTTCATCTTTTATCCCATCCTCATTTCCTTTCTTGTCATCACATTGTTTTTGTCTTCTCCTCTTTGCTGCAGTCCTTCATTCCTTTTATCAACCATCATTGCCTCTCCTCCCACTTTTTTCTTTCTTCTTTAGCCTATTCGCTTTCTCCTCAAAGTCTCCATTTTTTCTTATTTGTCTATCCACTTCTTTTGACTCTCCTCGCCTCATTCTTTCCTCTCTTCTCACTAACCAACTCCACTGGGGCTCATGAGACACCCAATAAGAACATGAATGAGTCCTCCAGGGGCCTCTAATGATGGAGTGTGTGTGTGCGTGTGAGTTTGTGTGTAGAAATACCCACAAACTCCCACGAGTAGTGACTGTGTCTGTTTTCAGCTCTGCAGTGTGTTTGCCTTTAAAGGAATTTGGCAGTTTTGTGTGTGTGTGTGTGTGTGTGTGTGTGTGTGTGTGTGTGTGTGTGTGTGTGTGTGTGTGTGTGTGTGTGTGTGTGTGTGTGTGTGTGTGTGTGTGTGTGTGTGTGCACGCGCCTCTTGTTGGCCCCTTGCTGAGCCTCATGACCTCTGTTACAGTTCTGTGATTGGTAGCTCCCTCAACTCCTTATACATTTTTTCACTTTGGATCAGAGTTCAGTTCCCATCATAAAGTTTGCCTGTAGAAATAGAGCATTTTTAAGACCCTGTAGACCCAAAACCCTTCTTTATTTGCTATAACTTTTTGATAAGCAGTTTATCCTTCTGTGTCACTACTGTACATAAAGAATGAAAGGAGAACAACACACACCTGTACCTGTCAGTTATCACCTGTCTACATGCTGATATGTTTCCATTTTCTCCTCAGGCCTTCGGGAACGCTAAGACGGCCCACAACAACAACTCCAGCCGCTTCGGCAAGTTCATCCAGGTCAACTACCAGGAGAGTGGCACCGTCAGAGGGTGAGAGAGACACATGGACGCACACACACACACACACACACACACACACACACACACACACGGACACACACCCACAAATAAAACGCATGCATGCATGAGTCACACATTTACAAATGCTGTTTGGTGGAGTTGTAACACTCAATCACTTCCAAATGGTAATTTAACTATTACACCTCGGATAAACATTGAAGCTGCACTTTCATATGGCTCTTTGTAGTTTTGCGTATTTAAAGCTAATGTACTTGCACTTACTACTTGTTGTCTGGAGTTTGCACCTTCTAGGTTGAAAGCACTTAATTGGAAGTCGCTTTGGATAAAAGCATCAGCTAAATGTCATGTAATGTAACTATTGCTTAATATTTTATCATCTAATAATTTCGTTAAAAAAAACTGGTGATTAATATAATTTATATGTTGTGTTTTGCCACCCTATGTTACAGTATCTAATCTATCTGTGATACCTCAGTTAACAATATGATTAAACATAGATTGTTAATTTATAACTGCTATTCATAGTACTTAATTTCCTCATGTAAGAAAGGAAACAGAATTATCAGTGATTAGGATATCCCCAGACAGAGTAGTTAATACGTTTTAATTTCACAAATTATTAAAAATGCATAGCATTTGATAACTAATATCCCCTTTAGTCTGTTTGTATGTCCTCTTCTCTGAAGTTTTCCTGTTTCTTAAAGTGCTCATATAATGCTTTTTCTCTTTCCTTTAGTATTATATATGTTTTTGTGCATGTTATAGGTTTACAAAGTGAAAAAGCCCAAAGTCCACCCCAAAGGGACTTACCATCTCCAACAGAAAACACTGTTCACAAACTGCTCCAAACAGCTCTGTTGTAGTCCAGCCTTTACTTCAGAGACAAACGTGGGTCACTTTGTAACACATGTTATAACACTTTATAACTCACCTAGCTGCTAGCATGGCACGCCCTCATACTCTGCTTCTGACTGGCTGGTAGTACTTACTGCACATGTGCGACTCCCAACAAAGATGGAACAGAAGTGGGATGTCTCACTCTGTAGCTAAAACAGAGAGCTCAACACACAGGGTGAAAGGAGGAGCTGCAGCAATGTGCAGTACAACAAAAATATGGTGTTTTTTGAAAATTAAACCACATAAACCTATTCTGGTACAACCTCTAAATACAATTATGAACCTGAAAATGAGCATAATATGGGCGCTTTAATATCTTTAATTACACGAATCAGCAACTCAACTTTCTTCCCTGTATGTTGGTAACTTAACATCAGCTGATTTTTTTGATTTCGTGGCTCTTTTGACCTTTATGTGCCTGTGTGTATGTTTGATTCTCAGAGCCTATGTGGAGAAGTACCTGCTGGAGAAATCCCGCCTGGTTTACCAGGAGCACAATGAGAGGTGAGTTGAGACACAGGAAGTAGAGATCAGACTGACAGCAGGGAATGTGGATGATACCTCTGAATGTATTAGACTGTGTACTGATCATTTAATCACTGGGACATCGCTGACAGATTTTGTGTTGACATATTGTCACTAACTACACTAACCACAGTGTTTTATCAGGTTATTGTCAATTAGTTAACACATTTCTAAAATGCTCACATGCTAAGGTTTGTCCCAGGCTCCCCCATTAATTTGGATTATTGCATGCACTCTCTAGTTTTTTTTAACCTTGGTGCTCTGGTGCATAATCAGCTGCCCACTTTTCAATTTCTACTCACTGTTTGAAAAGTGATCAACTAAAGATCATGTTAACAACATCTTATTGCAGCAGAAAGCCATTTTGGATTACAAGTTATTTCAGTAGAAATCTCTAAAAGCTGAAAATAATGAAACTTAAAGGTCCCATGGCATGAAAATGTCACTTTATGAGGTTTTTTAACATTAATAGGCATTCCCCCAGCCTGCCTATGGTCCCCCAGTGGCTAGAAATGGCGATAGGTGTAAACTGAGCCCTGGGTATCCTGCTCTGCCTTTGAGAAAATGAAAGCTCAGATGGGCCGATCTGGAATCTTCTCCTTATGAGGTCATAAGGAGCAAAGTTACCTCCCCTTTCTCTGTATGGCCCACCCAGAGAATTTGGCTCACCCATGAGAGAGAGACATCATGGCTTTCAAACGAGCAAAGTGGCAGTTGGTCTAAGGAAAGCTCATTGTGGGACTGGCTCTAGTGGCTGTAATTCTGCACCAAGGCTGAATTTCGGGAAAGAGACTTCAGATACAGTATTAGGGGACCACTAAGGCCTATATAAAAGCATCCAAAGAGCACCATGTCATGGGACCTTTAACGAAGAGTGGTGCAGCCATAAATAAGAAAGAAGGAGAAAAATTAGAAACACTGAAAGCCAAATTGCCACTTGTTTGCGAGATAATATGTCAAAATCCATATCTCTGCACGGAAATGTTCGTTGTCTAAGAAACTCGATACTATAATTGGCTTCATTTCCTCTGCAAGCTGAGGATAAATATCGGCTATCCTCCGCCCTTTGCTTTCTAAGTTAACACTGCAAACTATCAAGTTTCCTTTTAAGTTTGGTCATTCATGCACACAGGACATGATTGTTTATTAATACTAATTATATATCAAAACAATTTTGGGAGAATGAGAAAATAGATTTTCAGATATTTCTCAGAAATCAGTTATGTGTCCAGTTTAGTGTAACAGAAACACTGTCTGTTCTCCAGCAGAAACAAAAAACACACACACACACACACACACACACACACACACACACACACACACACACACACACACACACACACACACACACACACACACACACACACACACACACACACACACACTGTACATAAACACATGAATAGGAATTTCCACCTGTGCCCACATCCCTTAAATTCTTCCTCTCAACACACACCGTCTCTTATCGACTGGCTCTGTCCCTGTATCGCTCCTCTCTCCCAGGCAGCAATAATAAAAACAAATATCACAGGGCCCAGCAGTATAATAGCTTTGTGAGGGAAGGAAAAAACTATGTAAAACCCTTCACCGGTCATCTAATCCCTCTAACCCTGAATGGCCCGGGTTTTCTATTTCATCCTGATGACAGGCCCTGGCGGCCATATTGATAGGGTAGAAACTAAAGACAGGACCCCCCAGTCGGCTTAGACCTGAAGCTGAGAGGTGGGGGAGCAGGCGGGCTGATGATGAACTGCAAACAATCTTAAATCTTAACTCCAGTCTCATGACAGGTTGCCTCTGTACGACCTCAGAGTAAGATAATAAAAACTAGCTGAGCTTTCCAGGGATGCTGTCAGGCTTTATGACTTTGATAGTACTCGGTGCAAGTGAAGGGCTGTTACTGTATTCAGCAACCGTGGTTCTGTTATTACGTTATTAGTAGTATTGTTTTAGGTATTACAGTAGTTTGTTCATATATTGTGTTATTAGCTTCACTAACTGTGGATCATTAACAGTAGCAGTCGTAGCTATAGGGCTGGGTAGCATACTGGAAATGTACCAATACCATTAACAGTCACCAGCCTAATTTTGTTTTATGTGAGCCGTCCAGGTTTTCAGAAAAAATAAAATAAAACCCCAAAACATGTTAAAGGAATAATTCGGCAATTTTGGAAATGTATTAATTCAGTTTTCTTGCCAAGAGTTAGATGAAAGGATTGATCAAACTTTCTCATCTGTGCGATATATATGATCTTAGCTCAGCACAAATAATGGAAGCGGGGGCACAGCTAGCATGGCTCTATTGATAGTTGTAAAACACTGCCTAAGGTCAAGCCATGTAAGTCAAGGCAGGTCAGCACAACTCTTTTTAGGGTCAGGGGCACTGGTTTTAGTTTTGTATCCTTATCCAGTAATGGCTGTGTTCAGGGGAAATAACGAGTGCCCTTTGCCTTGAAAAGACTGTAATCATCAAGAAACCTGATCTGCGTGTGTCAATGTTAGTGTTTACTGTTATGGCTTAAGCTAGCCAGCAAGCTAGGCAACTTTTTTTGGTAGCTCATTCAATGGTCATTACCAGTATATGTTCATTAAGAGTTATTTTTTAGTGTTTATTTAATGATTTACCTAAATGTTTGTAGTAGATGGAGATACAGAAGAAAAAAAATCTAGTTTGAGTATCTTCACAAGGATTACGTAACATCAGCTTTCATTTGTCATGATAGAAGACATTACCTCAAAGATAATTTGCGGTCCTATTGCACAGCCCAAAGTGGCTGTATCAACAGCAGTAACCGTGTCAGTTATGAAAAAATATATAGTAGCGTAATAACATTAAAGCAGTACTCGTACTACATGTTAGTTTCAATAAAAAAAAACATCCTTCTACCCATCCGCCAATTACACATCGGGATTCTTTAATATCCTCTCTGAACTTTTTAACTTTCCACCACTCCAACGGTCACTAGGGTTGCCTGTACAGAAAAGTGAAGCTTGTTTCCAGCTGTAACAGAATTACGTCTCGGTGTGTTGACCTTTTGTCACAGAGGCACAGCTCCTTACCTCCAGCCCACACGCCACACTGCTACTTTGAATGTCTTGAAATGTGAGCCCGTTGGTCGAAAGGTTTGACTTATTTGTTACATGCTGCAGGTTTAGGTTGTGAAATAGCCTGCAGGTGGAAAATGTTTCCCTGTACTCTACTCCAAAGCTTTGAATGGAGTCTCCTCCCCCAAGCGTCATCTCAGCCGCTGTCCTCTGAGGGAGGACAGCAGCAGTTCACTGTGGGAATTTAAAATTATTCAAGAAATCAATACATGAAAGGTGCTGTAGAATCCTACCATCTAACTTGACATGTGTATGTGTGTGTCTGTAGGAACTACCATGTTTTCTACTACCTGTTGGCCGGAGCCAGTGAAGAAGAGAGGAAGTCCTTCCACCTGCTCAAACCTGAGGAATACCACTACCTCAACCAGGTCCGCACACACACACCAATGCAGAGAACACAGAATTTTTTTTTAAGATTATTTTTTTGGACCTTTTATTTTTATAGGCCAGCTGAAGACATGAAAGGGGAGAGAGAGGGGGAATGACATACAGCAAAGGGTCGCAGGTCTGAGTCGAACACGCGGCCGCTGCGTTGAGGAGTAAACCTCTATATATGGACGCACGCTCTACCAACTGAGCTACCCAGGCGCCCAGAACACAGAATTTAGTGCATATAAAATTACAAACAGACAAAGTCCACCTGGATTTATTTATGCTATATGCAATAATAATGCCTCAAAATATGCCACAAAGTCAGAATAAAGCACAAAGAAAAAAAGACCCTGATCTTATAATTGCTTGTCTTGACATCAATGATCCAGCGTGGTGGCGTGTGTCATTTATCAGCACTTACGAAAGACGTTAAACAATCACTTATTGAATCAAAAGCCATTTCATGTCAGCAAGTTTTAGGGCAAAATTATAATTTGTACGGATATACAAATATTTTAAAGCAACACCAAAGCACTTTTCCGCTTCGGTCCCCCTACAGGTTGGAAGCGGAATTGTCCATTACCGCTGTCGTAATGATGGGGTAGCGGATCTGTAGTTCTAATGAGACATAATGAGACATTACGACACCGGTAATGGACAATTCCACTTCCAACCTGTAGGGGGACCGAAGAGGAAAAGTGCTTTAGTGTTGGTTTAAGAGATCTGATTTGTAATGTGTAGGAAACCCTGTGCCTCATTGTGACCCTTTAGTTAATTTTGGTCTCAATTTATTCAGATTAAGACATTAAGATCTTTTTATTCAAACAAGTGTTTTTTTTCCTTGTGAAGAAAGGCAGACTACCTGCACACGACTCGTACAACAGTTTTGGACCACTAGTAGATTTCGTGCACACCTAAGAGAAAATTCTAAATGCCAGGAAATTGGTCAATGTCATAACTTATCTGAAATCACGCATAAATGCCACATAAAATGAATGAGTACCGGTAAATGTTTTTATCATGAGGCCCAATGTGATGTTTCAATTTAACTGCGCTACGAAGAATTCATTTGACGTGGTAATCACCATTTTCTCTCTTCACAAATGGGGAACATTCATCCCAAATGCAAGAAAAGATTGTTATTATTGAAAAATGAAGCTTCGAGGCACCACGTAGAGAGATTGATGGAGACTCTGAAGATGATGATAGAAAATGTCAGCATCTCTCTTCCATCCTTGTCTCTCTGTTGCATCTTATTTACTCATTTATCATAACTGGATCACTTCTTAATGCTCTGAAGCATTGAATGCATCAGCCCCAAAATAATTTCAACCGTGTGTGTGTGTGTGTGTGTGTGTGTGTGTGTGTGTGTGTGTGTGTGTGTGTGTGTGTGTGTGTGTGTGTGTGTGTGTGTGTGTGTGTGTGTGTGTGTGTGTGTGTGTGTGTGTGTGTGTGTGTGTGTGTGTGTGTGTGTGTGTGTGTGTGTGGCTGGATGTGTTTACGTGCTTGTGTTCATGCCAAAAGCCCCCATATGTGTGCATCTTTTGCAGTACAGCTGTGTTCGTTGGCAGCAGATGTGTGAGGATTCATATTTTCTCTTCCTATGGCAGTACACTGGGGAGGCAACAAAAAACCCTCCTTTGTTCATCTCTTTTGGCGACCCAAAAAGTAAAAAGCAGTTTTTTTCCCCTCCCTAACCCCCACAACAACACCCCACATCCTCATCTTCTGCTGCCTGTTACTATGCAGCTCTGTTTCCATGGCAACAACAATACTCTGGAGTTAATCTGGCGCGGACTTGGTCTCGTGCAGAGGGCGCCGGCGGTCGCGCGTTTGTGTGCACACACACACTTGTCTGAGCGTGTATGCACACGCAGCAAGCCCGCTGTTTATCAGGGACACACACACACACACACACACACACTCCTGACACACATTGTGTCACAGAGGATCAAAATGATTATCCATTTTTAACTCTCTTCTCTCTCAGAGATAGATTTTGTTCTCTGCGGTTCATCTTTCTCTTTGTCTATCTGCCTGTCAGTCTCTCAGTGGTGGATCATAACTGAGTTCATTTATTCAAGTACTGCAGTCCTTCAAACATCTATAATTTTATAATAATGTAAATGAGAATGTGAAAAGAATAGGACAATGTCAAAGGAATCACTCATTGTAATGAATCAACAGAGAATTATCACACTCTGCTTTACGGAGCTTTCTAGCAAATTTCAGCTCGTTAGCTGGCCGGTCCACAACTTTACTGTGCTGGTTTCAGCGGGAAAAGCTTTAAAAGCCAACTGTTCACTACCTGCTCACAACCAAACAGCTGACAAATTTGCCAACTAGCTGGTGAACAGTGGAACATTTAGCAGCAAAAGAGCCAGATATTTCCCTCAGAAGTGGGTAGAGACCAAAATCAGGGATAGAAGAGAGTGAATATTGGACTGGTGGCCACAAACAGGATTTAAAATGAATGTGCGGCTTATAGCGGCAGTACAAAAGATTGGGATAACATTAGCAGTAACTTAAAGCAACACTATGTAACTTATCTGCAGCTGTAGTTCCAGTGAGACAACCTGTAGGGGGACCGTCCCCCTACAGGTTGTCTCATTGGAACTACAACTCGCGTCGGGTAGCGCAAGTTGTAGTTCCAGTGAGACAACCTATAGGGCTAAAAGTTACATAGTGTTGCTTTAATAGTAAACAGTGAAACTGATAACAATGAGAAAAAAAATTGGGCTGAATTTTTTAATACTGATAATACTTACTGTACTTTTGCTTAAGTAAGATTTTGAGGATAATTTGTAACTTGTAATTGATTATTTTTACATTGTATTGCTACTTTTACTTGAGTAAGATACCTGAATACTTAAAAGAAAATCAGTAACGTCATTGCTAAGATAGAGTTTTCACCCACTGATTGAGACTGTGCACTTTCTGAAATTGAAACCAGTTCTATCCTCCGCCATCCCTGATCATGGATTCAATTATTGCAGCTCTGGATTGTGTGTGTGTGTGTGTGTGTGTGTGTGTGTGTGTTAGAGTGTGGAGGATTAGTCATTTTCCCTCCACATATTAACAGCATGTGTCATCTTTCTCAGTCCCTTTAAGTGTGCGTATTATTATGTGTAATTCCTGCCTTCTTAACCCGCTCTGCCTTGCTTCCAGATGACAAAGAAATCGCACAAACTCCACTGGGACAATTACTATGAGAGCGATCTGGTCAGTATCATGTGGATGACAAGTTGTTTGTGTACGTCTGTGCTCATTGGGTGTGTCGTGGTTCTCTGGTTTTTTGGTGCCAGTCTTGGTTTCTTTCTCTCTCTTGACGGAGGCGACCTGAACTGACCTCAGCTGGTCGAGCTCGGTAATGAAAATGATTAAAGGGATACCTTTTAATGTAATGACTTTACTGTATTTGTCTCAAGATATTTTTGTACTTTTGAAGGTGTCACACATTTAGTCTATACTAATCTCATTTAAAGTGAGGTATTTAACACTGAAAAACGGTTAATAGCAAAATGAACTAATAGGTAATTTACTGTAAGTGCCTTGTTTTAAAAATTATATCAGAGACAAGATTTTGTGTAATTTAAAAAGAGACATCTCCTTTGTAAGTTAAGGGAACTTTTATTCTAGAAGAAATGGGGCTCTTAAATTCCTAATTTCTTTTTTGAATCCATGGAACATGACTGTATAGATATATGCTGAATAACCAAATACAACTCAAACATAAAGGAATCCCTTTAATCTAATGTTTGGCTGTGGATGCTTTTGCTTTTGGGAGATTGCGAGATGACGTCAAACCTGGAAACCATCTTTAAAGGGAAGGTTCAGGATTTATACATTCATTGCTACATTTACATTTCTTATGTGACACACCCTTTAACACTGCAGGATCATAGTTGTAGAGTACAAAAACGTATGCATTTTGAACAGTTAAATGATAATAGCAACATCCAATAGCACACTGCTAAATTTAAGGGACGAACATGAAATATATAGCGGTTTATATATAAATGTATTTTTGTCATACAGACACTGACCGATGCAGAGAAATCAATTAACCATTTCTGATTTTAAGAATGTAATCTTTCTTTGCATTTCTAATGTAAGTCAGTGGGGATTTACCAATACAGATATTTGAGAACAATAAAAAAAAAACAAGGGCCGTCAAACTTTGTTATTAAAAGTTATAATCTCCTCCCCCAGTGTTTTTCCAGTTGAATACTTTTATTGTGAAAGAGCAGCAGTAAGAAACGTTGGTTTTGCATTAGCAGTAATTTAATACAGCTATTATAAGGGTGTATGAGAGAGAACAGTAGATCAATAAGATAAAATTACAAATACTGGATTACACTTATGAGTCGATATGTAACATAATCCAGCACGGGAATGGTGGACCTCGCCACTAACAATGAAAATGACTATATTAAGAGGTAATTAAAGAATGTAAATACATTAAACTGCCAATGCTGGAAGAAAAGAGGCTGACCATAAATAGTATCTACAACAGGGTTTAATTCATTAATTCATTCATTTCAGATTCAGATCAACTTTATTATCCCACACAGGGAAATGTGTTTGGTCCAGTGCTCCAGCGCCATGAAGTCCACATTAAAAACAACAAAATAGCAAACACAGCAAGACCACAACATCATCATAATTAAACACATTTGATGACATTGAGACGGAATGAACAATAAAGTCAAATAAAAACAGTCAATCTACAACAGTAAAATCAAGGGCCCTATTTTAACGATCTAAGCACACAGTGTGAAGCGCCTGGCGCAGGTGCGTTTAGGGCGTGTCCAAATCCACTTTTGCTAGTTTGACGGCTGAAAAAAGGCTCTGTGCGCCGGGCGCATGGTTCATAAGGGTTGTACTTGGTGTCTTCATTAATTCATAGGTGTGTTTTGGGCGTTAACATGCAATAAACCAATCAGAGTGTCATCTCCCATTCCCTTTAAAAGCCAGGCGCGTTAGTACCTTGGCGCATTGCTATTATGATGGCAGATTTGCACCGCAATATTTTTATTTGTAATCTTTTGAATGTTTGTGTGCTGCTAAGCTTTCCTGTGTGTGTGTGTGTGTGTGTGTGTGTAACAAGCATAGTGTGCACGCACTGTGCACGAGCCTAGGCGCATTTTACTAATGCGCTGTTAAAATAACAATGAAATGCTGCGCTATTGACTTTAGACCAGGTTTTTGTTGGTCAGTGGCGTGATCACTTCCCGCTGCCACAAGATAGCAATACGCCAAGAATGCACCTGAACACACCTCCCTGTAAGACCAGCACACCCATGGGCGCAAAGATGGGTGCAGGTGCATTTGCTATTTAAACGACGTGGGCGCTGGACGGGAAATTGACAACTGCGTCGGTCTTCAACTAGCAAAGACACTTGCGTCAGGCTTTGTGCGGCGCCGCGCCGGTGGCAAGATAGGGCCCCAAATCTGATATAAAAGTGCAAAAGTGACCAGCTAAGAGACCTTTTGATTAAGATGCATGTTATACAGGCTGATGGCTTGAGGAATAAAAGCATTCTTGTATCTACATGTTTTGATTTTATTATTAAAAGAACGTCTTTTAACTTCATGTTATCTATCACTATTTACGTCACCTAAACCTGTTTGGTTGGGGTTAAAAGCAAACGTTAAAACATTGTAAATCAGTGACCAAACTAACTAACGGTGTTGCCACATGCGCAGGCGCCTTCATACGGCTTATAGCTTAAATATTACGACAATAATATGTACAGGGGAAACTAATTTTGAAGCTAGACAATAACTTGTATTATCAAAAGACGATAAAGATCAGATGGCAGCAAATTCTGTTAGTTAACTTCCCTAAACTGTAATCAACCAGGATCTAAGACTCAAGTCACACCAGCCATTTTTTTCTAGTTACCTAGTTCCCATTTATTTATAGAATCATTCCTTACGTGCTGTTCGTTCTGTGAGACGGTTTTAATAGTGATGAATAGGCTTCATGTCCTGAAACTTCCCTCCTAATGTGTGTGGTCTATTTTGTGTAAGTGTGTGTTTGCCGTTTCACCAGTCTTTGAGCCTGCCACTGTCTTGCCAGTCTCCACCTGAAGTGAGTAATGTTTGGTCAGTGGGATTTGTTGTGTGTGGTTAAGGGATTCAGTATCTCCCAATAGGAGATTATGTTAACTTTGACTTTTCCGGCGAGCAAACACTTGACATGAGAGTCGGTTTGTATATATACGCCTTGTCTATTGGACACTCTCTCTTTCTTTTTTTTAGTACTTATGTCCTGCTTCACATTCAAACAGTTAAAGGAGTACTTCGCCAAAAATCTGTCTTTTGAATATCAACTACTCCCCTCCTGTATGCTTGAAAAGGGGCTCTAAAGTTTTGACAATAGATTCCAATGGTAACCCAGAATCATCATAAACAATTGTCTATGGATATTTCTCAAATCCCTCCTGCAGAACAATCTCTGGAAGTAGCATATTAAGCAATTTATAGACAAAGTGAAGATTGTTTGGAACATACTGAACTTGTAGAGCAACGCTGGAGGAGTAGATTATGCTACAGGAGTGATTTGAGAAGTTCCTTTGGAAATTTTGATTATGTTTTCATTCATGTTTTTTATCAGACACAGCCTATGGGGGGTTAATATCCAATAGTCAACAGAGAGATTTTCAGTCAACTGTCCTTCAGCATTTTAATAACCTTTTTTTTGCTTTCTTTCCAAGAGTGAGATAAGAAATTTGACATTAATGCGTGAGCTAGAGTCAGGATGTGTTTAGCCTAGCTTAGCAGAAAGACAGCTAGCCCGGTTCAGTCTAAAGTAAAAAACTACTAACAACTCTAACGCTGCCTTATTCACACACTATATTTAGTATTTAGTTTGTCTACTAATACATAAGCAAAAATGTAACAAAGACCATTTACTATTTTCTGTGTCTCCTATTTTCTTATCTCACTCTTGCAAAGGAACAGAAAAAAGTGTATTTCCAAAAATGTTGAACTATTCCTTTAACTTCACTGACTATGTCTCTCTCTCTGTACTGCGTTATCCCTCAGCTCCTCTCTCTCATTTTATTTCCTTACACAACCGTCCCGTCTCACTGTTTGCTGACACACTGTCTCCCTCAAGGGTCAGTCAATGACCTCATCAGTCTGTGACCCCAGCGTCCAAGGAGATGATGTCACTGTCTTGACAAACACACACACACACACACACACACACACACACACACACACACACACACACACACACACACACACAGATAGAGAAAGCTCAGCAGCTCTTGACAGCTGCTGTCTGAGTATCTGACCAGCCCTTTGGGCCTTTTTAACCCTTGACCTCCACCATTGGTCAATATGCAGGGCACCCAGTGTTTCAAACAGTGATGTGTACAGATTCCAGATGTAACGTCTGGAGCCGAAAATAGAAAATAAACTAATGTGATTTTATAAAAAAAAAAAATAAAAAAAAAACTAAATTAAGTTTGTGACTAAAGATCCCAAAGACCAAACATTTTCTGGATGTTTGCATTTTATGTGTGCAGTTGGGTGTTTGGTTCTGAGCCGCTGTGGGTTTTGCATTTTGTGCCTGTTTGGTTGTCTATGGTTTTTGGTCGTGTGGAATGTCTAGTGACGGGGTGGCATGCTGCTTTTGGCGCAAAATCTACCCGGTGTCTTGACAACATAAGTCATGAATAAGTCATGGTAAGTAACAGGAAAGCCTCAACTGGATGCACATAACTTTTAACTGGATCCTTGAGCAATCTGTTAAAAAGCTCCATGTGCTGCGTCAGCAAGCTGGGCTTCTGACTTGACTCAATTTGGTGTACGCCTGCACCAGGAGTGTTGCAACTGGCATAACATTGCAATTTTAAGTTGTGAGTGAGAAAAGATTCTTTGTTTAAAATAAGCATGAAGAACAGATTGTTTCTTAATCATCTCTTTGCTGCACTCAAGTAGTACCAATAGCTAAGGTTTTGGTTTTCGACCAAAGTATTCCCTCTCAACTGGCCAAAATTGATCTCTTTATTTTCTCAACTTCCTTCAACATATCACATTGTGCTGCTTGGCGCTGAGGTCTAACATACCCGGCAATTTGAAAACTAGCTTTTCCCGGGTCTCGCCATAGATCGAGAAGCCTCAAAAACCCTTTTGTTGCAATTGGAGAAGCTCGCTGGAGAAATAAGTCCATTGTTGCCTCTGCAGTTCCTGACAAGTTCTGAGCCAAAGGAAAACAATGGAGAGGCAGAGGAGTGTTGAATGTTAAAGCGTAGAAGAGGCAATCCAGAGTGTGGATTATGGGTTCCTGTGTCTTCTCTCGCTGGCTGGTCACCGTGGTATGTGCTAATTACAGCCTGAGAGAGGCTCGCTGCCGGAGCAGAGGCATGCTGACCGACCGGAGGGCCTGAAGACACACATGCACACAGTCGTTGTACACAAACCCATCCTCGTTCTCTCCCTCCTTTGCTATCACCATATTATATAAGTGTCTCACAGTTAGTGGTGTACGATTATGCAAAATTTGGTATCAATCTGATACCAAGTAAATACAGGGCCAGTATTGCCAAAACCACTACGATACCGATACCTTTTAATAATTAAGGTGGATGCATCATCAAATTGCAAAATTTTTGGGGGGGATTTTTCCTTTGGATTATTAATAAGTTAAAACCCAGGACAGAATTTTCATATGCTTGTATACATTTGTTGTGTTAACACTGTATCTTACAGCCACTGCAAATTATACAGCTTGCCGTTGTTTCATTTTTGGCCTGAAAATATAGCCACACAGCGCTCCTCTTCCCCTCTGCCATTCTTCTGCTCCATCTCTGTCCTGCTTGTGTGTGTGTGTGCTGCTGGCCGCCGCCGCCACCGAGCCTTGTTTGCTTGTTTGCCTGGCGCCGCTGAGTCACGTGACAACATCAAATCACAAGAGGGGGGAGGAGGAGCAAAGTGTGTGCCTGCTCTGCGCTGTGACAGGAGCGCCTGAAAGCAGCTTACACAAACAGACAGACAGGTCGCCTCTCTGATGAAGCCGCAGCGGTGCATACTTGAGAGAAACTGAAAGTAAAGTATCGATCTCATTACACTTATTGATCAATATCAACACCAACGTTGGTATCGATATTATCGATATTTGGATCGATCCGCCGATTCCTCCACCCAAATAGAATTAGTTTCTTTTCTGACATCACTACTTGCTGCTTTAATTAATCACTTCAAAGCGAATGTATGATTTGATTGAATAATGAGTCATCTGCTGAGCTGAGTCAGACAACCATGACAACATTTAGTCCCCTGTAATCACTTTAGTTTCTACATGGTGGTCCATTAAAGATTTGGCCTTTGCTGCCAGAGGAGCGGCGTGTGGACTTGAGTCATAAATCGAATGACTTTAGACTCGGCCTGACAAAATTCAAAAGACTCGACTTTGATTTCAATACCAGTTACTTCACTTGGACTTTAACCTTTTGACTTTGAATGACTTGACATTCCCCTGAGGCCCAACGATTGAGAATTATGTTATAAATAAAATGATTCAAAGGAACAAAAAAAAACTTGATTTTCCTGTTCTTTTAATCAATCCGACTGCAGCCGATCAAGGAAAGGACAGTATCACAGGAATAACAAGACACACACCTCAGTCAGTTTGGTTTTATATTTTGGACAATGTATCTGAAAGTCATAATTACAAATATTTTGAAAAGCACTTATTATTTCTTGTTAAAGAAAAAAAAAAGCCATTCTATTTGGTGAAGGGCACATGACGATGTCAGGACTAAAAAACACAAAGTTTAGGGCTTGGACTTGACTTGGGCCATGTTGGTCTTGACTTGGGACTTCATAGCCAAGACTTGATATTTACTTGTGACTTGCAAAACAATTACTTAGTTTTTACCTCTAATTTAATGATATCCTTTATAAATTATTTCATTTTCAGGTTCAATAACTTCCTCTGATGTATGCAGAGGCCATCTTTGTTTCAGTCAAAGTGAAGCATATGAAATACTGTGGGGAAACCCTGCTCAGTCACACACACATATATACACACACACAATAAGGTATATTCTTGCAGGACACTTGTACAATAGATACATACATGTAGCTTAAATAGATACATCCATTAGTGTGCCAAGTCTTCACTAACTTTAATGGAATAGTATTAATCGTTATCAACAGGTATTCGTTAAGTGTGTAAGGGTTTATTGATTTTAAAAAATCTTCTGGGATGCTGATGTTTATCTCTGTCTTCCTCTTTTTTTCTGTGGTTGTGTGTTTCCACCTGACACCAGCAGGACTGCTTCACAGTGGAAGGAGAGGATCTGAAACATGACTTTGAGCGGCTGCAGCTGGCTATGGAGATGGTCGGCTTCCTACCCACCACACGCAAACAGTAAGATGAGCTGCAGGACGTATACATTTGTTATTTTGTATGAATAAGAACCTCAGCCCTGTCTGTTAAAATCGTTTGACTGTTTTAAGTGCAGTGAATGTGCAGACATTTATTGTATTACATTTTTATGGAAACATATCAGCTCAGCAGATGTGGTTTAGGGATGGAAACATTAGTGAACTTAAATAAACCGATCCCTCCGTAAGTACTCCTACTCTTCATCTGATGTTCTCACAAAACATGCCTCTAGTTTACTTTAGTTTTTTTTATATTGTCTTTCCTAGATTTAAAGTTATAGTTTGCTGCCAGTTTTTTTTTTTTTTTTTTTCTTAAAGGTCCCATGACATGCTGCTTTTTGGATGCTTTTACTGTACATAGAACTTAGTGGTCCCCTAATACTGTAACTGAAGTCTCTTTCCCAAAATTCAGCCTTGGTGCAGAATTACAGCCACTAGAGCCCCAGTCCTTAGTATGTGCCATTTCTGTGTCTGTAGCTTTAAATGCTATTGAGGAGGAGAGGGGGGGGAGAGGGGGCAAGGTGGAGGGTGGGGGTGTGGCATTGACCAACTGCCACTTTGCTTGTTTGAAAGCCATGATGTCTCTCTCTCATGGGTGGGCCAAATTCTCTGGGGGGGGCAAAGCAGAGAAAGGGGAGGTAACCTTGCTCCTTATGACAGCATAAGGAGAAGATTCCAGATCGGCCCATCTGAGCTCAAAGGCAGAGCAGGATACCCAGGGCTCGGTTTACACCTATCACCATTTCTAGCCACTGGGGGACCATAGGCAGGCTGGGGAACACATATTAATGTTAAAAAACCTCATAAAGTGAAATGTTCATGCCATGGGACCTTTAAGGAACAGACATAAGAGTGGTCCCGATCTTCTCATCTGACACTCGGCAAAAAAGCAAATAACCATATTTCCCAAAATGTCAAACTCCTCCTTTAAACCTTTATAGTGTATAGGAGAATAGATTGGCTGAGGTCATTGCACGTTTCTTAACCTTTTGTAAGCAAACAGGCATCAGTCAGGAAGCTTTGTAAATTCAGGTTCTTAGAAAATTACAGCTTTCGTCAGAGATTACAAGTAAAACTGACATCTTGTTCGAGAAGTATTTAAAGATAAACATTTCAACAGATTCATTTAGTAAGAGTCAGTTTGCTGTAATAGAGAGACCATCCCATAGCAGAAATGTCACACAATGACAAGGTCTCCTGGTCAAGAATCTATTAGCACAGAAACTCTTTCATTCACTGTAAAACATGCTCATTAAGACCAAAGCTTAGTTGCCCCAAATAATGTAAATATCTTAACAATAAGTGCCTTTCTTTTTCTTTAGGATCTTCTCCCTGCTGTCAGCAATCCTCCACCTGGGAAACATCCGCTACAAGAAGAAGACCTACAGGGACGATTCCATCGACATCTGCAACCCAGAGGTCCTGCCCATTGTCTCGGAGCTGCTAGAGGTGAGCAGCACCATGCAGCCTTTTCATTGTGTTGAAGCTCATGTGTCGGCTATTAGTAAGGTTCAAACACATAAACAAATTGTGTGTGGCAAAAAATATTTTTGCGAGATATAATTCAGTTTTAATGATAAACCCCCTTTTCATCTGAAAGTCAAAGCATCTAAATATGACATGTCCGGGTCAGAAAATACAGTACTTTTTGTCTCACTGACTTTATGCTGAAATGCAATACTTTAAATACTTTGAAGGATAATAAAAATGCAGAGTTGAAGCAGGGCTTTACCACAGGGTTTGTTTATTCTCCCTAAATACTTTCTTTGCCATTTCGTCTCCCAAAGTTATTCCATTACATGCCCACTGGAGATACTTAAAACTCCAAGGACTTAGTGAACTTTCAAAAACAAGTAGCATCCATTTGCGCGAATGGGTTTTCCTTTTGCTGTGTATTTTTTTAAACACTGTGAAAAAAATCGTGTTTCGTGTTGCCAGAGTTTACCCCTCCCCCCCATGTGGGCTTTATAAAGCCTTTTAGAGAGCTGAGGGCTCTCTGCATACGAGCACAGCTTGTGGTGACAGCAGAAGTTAAGAGGTGCTTCAGGTCCCAAAGAGCTGTCCAACCATCTAGTGCTTCCACAAAGTACTGTTTGTGTTCAGGCTATTTCCAGACCTCTTGTGCTGCCGTGCTGTTGCGTAGGCGAGCTTTGCCACCAGGAACAACAGGTCCTTGTTGTTGTCTCAATACCTCCTGCGTTGGTAAATCATACGATAATGATAATAAATACATATCCGACACCAAGACAAGCTTTACCAATGTTTATTTTTAAAGGATCATTTGTGGATCATGCATGGCTTACTTATTAACAACCTTTTTTTCCTTAATTTTGAGGTGAAATGGTTTTGTAAAGCACTTGTTTTGCCTGTCAGCTGTATCCATCAGTCACTTATGGATGGTCAGTGCTTGTCCAATCACATCCTTGCTTGCACAATACAGTCACTACTTGTCTAACCACATACGGTAATTGCAAGCAGATTAGTTTGCGCAGCGGCAGCACTTTGTTTCTGTAAATAAAGGTCAGATGAAGTTCAGGCGACCTATGGTTTCAGCAACAATATTCCGATTGTGGAAATAAAGCTGCTTTATAGACTACAGTATCGGCGCATTGTGGAAAGTCTAATGCTGGTTCATAATTCCTCTTTTTCTTTCATTTAATTGAATGTATTTTTATAACCTCATTTTTGTTGTATTATTTGTTGTATGCACAAGCAAAAACTAAACTGAAAAGCAGTTTCTGAGGCTTTGATCTATACGTACTGTACATTTTCCTGACCTCAATCTAGACACTGTAGTAATTATCCAACAGACACTAATCAGTCTGGTCTGTAGGTTTAGACTGCTTTGGCCTCTTACAGACATGGAAAACATTTCCTGGCATGGGTTAACCTGCCACGCAGCGTATACAAATTTATGATGTGCTGAATTTGAGTTCATTCTTGACACTGAGTGCAGACCATACACACACACACTCCTCAGTGTGCACTGTAAGGACAGCTCAAACATCCACATGCTGTTCTGATTTGCCTTGGGATTGAGTGATGGTGGCACTCCCCAGTCACTGTTACAAACTTCAACGATTAGGCGGATGTGCTTGTTGAGTCGCTGACAAAACAAGGTCCGAAGTGTGCCGGAGACTCCTGTCAACAGCACAGCGGGGATGTTTTGACTGCCAGGGTTCCTCTATAACATCCAGACTGGTCTCTTTTACTCTCCAGAGGTCCAGAGTGGCAGTCACATGTTGGCCACATGCTCGGGGTTAGTGTTTTAAGTTCAAGTTTATTTGGATGTCTGTGAGTTGGTGCAATGGCTGTTTGTCCCCAGGGACGTATAAAACATTCTTAAAGGGAAGAAGAAAGAAACCGAGAACAAAAAACATCTTAATGAAATCAAACAAACAAAGAGTCACATTGATACAGCATTTTCAGGGCTCTCTGTAATTTGGCAACATTCCTGCTGCGACCTAATGTTTCAGTGGGACAAAAGAGGAGTCAACCAATGGGAAATAAGTGTTACTTAATGTGAGGAGTGGAGGGAGGGGGCGGATAATTAATAAATATGTGATGGTTTTATTGGTTGCATGCAGTAAATGTTAAAAAATAAATAAATAAATAAATAATGTTTTCCAGTAAATAATTGTACAGTTTTCTGACATTTATTGGTGAAAGATATTGGGAAATTAGCTATAAAGGTACAGTGTTGCCTTTTAGTTCATTGTTACTTGACAGCACAGCATGTGTTTATTATGATTTTCACCGCAAGCGCCTTCGAAGTTCTTTTAAAATTTAATTAACTTGATGCTAAGAAAATGGATGGATGTACAGCCCAGACAGGCACCATCAAAAGTACTTAGCACTTAGGTTGTATTGTTGATGCACGACTTTATTCTGAGACCCTTTGCATAAGAGAGTCTGCTAATGGGCTGAAATAGGTTCTTGAGGTTTGCTAAATGCAGTTTAGTTTGAGTCATCGAGGCTGGAATGGCTTCAAGTTTGAGGATTGCATGAATAACAAATGTTGGAATTAGTCCGTCCTTCGCTTTGATATGTAAAACAACATAGACAGACAGGATGGGATGTGAACCACCGCTCTCACTATTACTGTGGTACACTCATGTGAAGGTCCTCTATGGAGAAGAACTGATTGGCACAAGTGTAGACGAGATGAATGATTAGGAATGAAACTTCAGGACTTCCTGTTTCCTGTGGAGGTGGAACTGGAAGAGGAAGTAGAGCTCATAGAGGCTGGATGACGACTGACAGACTGGATCCTCTGAGCTGTAGAGTTGAGTGATTTGACCTAACCAGAAACATTCCTGTGCAAAGTGGTAATTGGTCCTGAGAGAGTAGCTTACTGTGAGAACAAAGCCCACTAAAGCCTGAATTTGATGATGGTATTTTAATGCTTAAAAACAGTATGTTGAAACACAGTTTTGGACCCTGAGGCCAAAATAATTTTGGTTATTCATCACAATCTGACATAGGCCAATACATTTTGATAAAGTCCTGTCAGATTTTTGTTTTATTTTCCTTACCAGTAACCATGCAGTGCTATTTTTCTTCAAGCGTTTAAGTATATTTTAAAGATTATTTTTTGAGGCTTTTCCGCCTTTAATGGATAGGACAGCTAGGTGAGAAAGGGGAGAGAGAGGGGGAAGACATGCAGGAAATCCTCACAGGGCGGACTCGAACTAAGTATATTTTAGAGTAGAAGAAGCAAAACATTTACAAAAACTGCTTCTTGCATTATTGAACATCAAAACCAGTTGGTGGTTGACTTTATCAACTAAATACGAAGGAGGTGGCAGAGTGAGAACAACTAACAGCCCTATTGACCAAATCCAAGCACCCATTACCCCCACTGGTAGTTACTGTTGCTATGTCGGACAGGTTTCAGTCAACAATATGGCAATGTCTGTACTGTACCGTACAGTTTTACTACCTGCCAGACCATTAATTAACTATAGTACATGTTAGATAACTCTGGTAACGGCTATTTAAACTGAAAACTATATAATAATGTCACTTTAAAAAGAGTGTAGGTGTCTTAAAATATGTCTTATGATCTTCTTCAGAATGTCTTGTTGTTTGTAGCATATAGCGAAAATGTAGGGACAAGGCATCAATAGCATTAGACCACAAAGATTACTAACCTAGAATGGGAATCGAGGTATTCATGTCCCAGAAAAAAGAAATGGTTAATTTGAGAACAGAATCACTGAACCCAAACTTGCTTACAAACTTCTGAGTATTATGGTATTAGAGCTGTAATCATAGACGGAGCAGCAAGCCTGTTACCAAGCGACTAATACATGGAAATGTACCGGCTAAAGACCAATCACCAGGCTACAGAATAGGCTTTGCTCTCAGTCGAGGGATTACCAGGCAGTGTGAAATGAAGTCTGATTATGTGGCCCCCCCCACGCCCCCACACACAGACACACACACACACACACACACACTTCTCTGTTTATGTCAAAGCCTTCACAAAGCCAGTTGAAAAACTATATCCATAATGGTATTAACTATAACATTAACACCCTTGCCTTTTATACATCAGCTGCGGTTTGTTTGTTTGTGTTTGTTTGTGTTTGTTTGTGTTTGTGGGTTGTGTGGTGTGTGTGTGTGTGTGTGTGTGTGTGTGTGTGTGTGTGTGTGTGTGTGTGTGTGTGTGTGTGTGTGTGTGTGTGTGTGTGTGTGTGTGTGTGTGTGTGTGTGTGTGTGTGTGTACATCTGCTTCTCCCAGTGGGACACATCGTATTGTACTGTGTGTGAGGGCAGAGAGTAGTGTTTACGTGTTAATCTTGGCAGCTGTGTTAGTTAGAAACAGCAGAGTTATTATGAGCATCAGATTAGTAGATTGAAGGGTCAATTAGGGATGAAGGATATGGATAAAAAATCTTCTGTCACCATGTATATTATGAGATTTTCTGGAAAGTCAGTTGAGAAACAGCTTATACTATAGATGAAATAACCAAATGGGAATGTCTGCAATATACAACTAGATATATTAAGTAAATAATTACCTTGGTTTAAACCAGAGATCTTTGCAAACCATTATTTGTAATGTGACGGCTCCTATGCATCAAGACCTATTAACCTATTACCCTTTGATTGCTGGGTTACTGATAAACTGCAACCAAACTTAATTTATTTAAATAAACAAAGGTAAACGTGCTATCAGTTTATCATTAATGTTTTTTTTTTATTATTTTGGGCTTTTCCCCCTTTTAATTTTTGACAGGACAGCTAGGTGAGAAAGGGGAGAGAGAGGGGGAAGAAGTGCAGGGGATTCGAATCCTGGACGTCTGCGTCGAGGCATAAACCTCTCAGTACATGTGCACCTGCTTTACCACTGACCCAACCCGGCCACAGTTTATCATTAATGTTTGTAGTATATGGATGTGTGTAGTTTTAGCAATGTTAGAACTTAAAAGTAACTCAACCCAAAGTCCAAACAAACCAAGCAACCTTGAGGAGGGAAAGAGGAAAAATGATTGCCCAGGCACTCCTATTTATGGACATGTGAGCAATCAGTTCATCCAGGTGTCAGTCATTATTAGCCAATCCCCAGATCCCAGCAACCAAAGGGACTTAATAGGTTTTGAGGCCTAGGAGCCGTCACAGTAAAGATGCATCTTTTTGTTAATTTACACAACATTGATGATAGGCTTACTGGCCTACAGCGAAGGTAGCCGTAAGGTAGCCATCCACAGTGAGAATGCGTTGAAACATGATGTTTAATGAATATGTCAACAATTATTATTTTTAGTATTAGTATTGTTAAAAGGTATGTATAAAGGCTCTAGGCCGCCCTACACATTATTGTAAGCCTAGTCTCGCTTTGCCAGACCCTCCTCCAACCCGCGCTGGAGGAGGGTCTGGCTACTCCACACAGCATTCAGCAATGGGAGGAAAACGTGCTCTGGTTTATTGGCATTTCTTTGATCACAATCGTCTTGGGCGGTGCTAAGCACTGGAGAAAAGCTGCGGTGCCGCTGCAAAATAGGCTCGGATGGAACTTGTTTTGGTGGAACATGTGTACATTTAAAAGTTGTTTTAGTAATGCAACAGAAAACTCAGATTGGACAGATAGTCTAGGTAGCTGTCTGGATTTACCCTGCAGAGATCTGAGAAAAGGTTAACCATAGTCCTCATAAATCGACCGGAGTTTAAAATGCTAACACAAAGGATGCCCGGATAGCAACGGATATCTGCCCTAAATGAGTGAAATCTGGCGAATTTTCCGGTGGCAACAAGCAATCCCGGAAGTGGAACGTCAAGGATATAGACTATTGTAACTCAGTTTTATACAATATATGTAGTAGGGGGTCCCTGCTCCGTCTCTCTTTCAGCTAAGGGGTCCTTGGCCTAAAAAAGAATGAAGAGTGTAAAGAGGAACGTTTAAAAGAAAAGGTCCCTTCACAAGTCATGTATAGTGCTACAGTACTTACTCTGTGAAAACAGTGTATGTAAAGCCTGCATTACAAATGGGGTTTTTGTAGTTTGACATACAGTGTGTTGTATTTATCAGGCGTGGTTGGTCTGACAAAAAGGTCTGTTGCATTATGGGAAATGTAGAATTTTGCGTTTTTTGGAGCCTGACCCATACAAGGAACTAAATGTCTTGATATATCGGTTTCTGCTGCTTAAATCTTCAATAATTCTTCTTTAGAATCTGTCTCTTGTGAGCTCTCCAGCTTTCTGGAAGTGCTATATTAAATTCATTGAGAAACCTTTAATAGAATGATGCCCTTTGACATTATTGGACTGTACCATTACTGCATGTTATCATCCTTTTATTATTACCATTACTTCATCACGTATACGTTAAATAAAATCCCCCAAAAATAATTCTTAGGGCGCTGACACACCAGGCTGATTATCGGTCGTGGGACAGTCTGGCGAGGTCAGTGACTCAAATCTGTTCAGTGTGTCCCGTGCCGTCGTCCGTCTGAGGGGCTGTCGGCGTTCATTTTGGCCGAACTGACATGTTCGGTCATGGTCACGTCACATTTACGTTGTCTCTCTCAGTTGGAGGCTGCGCCGTAAAGCTAGTGATCACCGGAAAAGTGCTTCTAATAGCCTTCACTGGTCTCCGTCCAGAGCAACGGGGTCTATTGGTCCATTATATATATGTCAATGGTCATGGCGGCCATGTTCGGACGTCGCCATGACCATTGACATATATATAATGGACCAATAGTTGCTCTAGTAAGTCTTCTGGTAGCCGTGCCAAGAGAAATCTCAATCATTCCCAATCTTACAGAGACGGAGAGCGTAGGTATATGTAAGGAGATAACACAAGCACAGGCTAATTATTGCTAACTAACATGCTAGTTAACATTAGTAATTAGACCTAAACAGCTAATGTAAGTCGAAACTGCCTGCAAGCTTCTCCTGTACTATACGGTAATTCCTCTACTGTGCGACAGTAAGTCACTTGGTTATGACACAATCGTTAGCCTATTTTTACAAAAACATCTGCTATGGAGCCATAACGTGAGGTACAAGGTAATGGAGCCTTTTATACATTGTCGTGTTTCTTTAGAACTAAACAACGGACAAATAGTCTTTAAACGCTTCAGATGTAAAGTTATTCGCAGTCAAGTGACGTAAAAAAAAAAAAAAATGGCGGTCAGTGGAATGCTAACAGGAGGTGATACCTTTGTAGCAACAAAATGGCGCCATCGGAGGTTCGAGTTCTGAAGCGAAGCTTACCCCCTTGGCCATGACAGTCAGGCTTTGAATTTCCGGAGAAAACAAACCCATGTGACGCGTTCGTCCAATCAGCTGCCGGTTTTCATTTCTTGGGCAACATTACAGATTAGCGCCGCCTGCTGTTATAGAGATGTATTACGTCTCGTCTTTTTGGTCTGTTCTGTGGCAGTTTTTTGGACCTCGGGGACACGAGGGATCATATCGACTGGGTTTTCTGTCAACGGTCAGCCGTCGGCTTTATGTGTCTATACCTTTACAGCTCTCTTCAGCTTCAACATTTAATATGATCAGGGGCCCTGTATAATGCTTACAATGTTGTAAGAGCTCTAAGTGACACCTAACTCTGATTTTGATCTTGTCCTCTTCAGGTCAGAGAGGAGATGCTGCTGGAGGCGCTGACCACCAGGAAGACGGTGACCGTCGGAGAGAGGCTCATCGTGCCCTACAAACTTGCTGAGGTGACTTCTTCAGTGACCACAACTTCCACATACTGCACCACATCAAAATGTGACACCTATCCACCTCAAACGCACAAACTTTATCTGACCTTCTAAAATTGATAACCTATTACTGGTAAAACCCCCTGTGAGCCTGTCTGGTTCCTTACTGCCAGCACACTTTTAATGAAACCCAGAAGATGCTAAACACTAAGGGAGAATGTAAACACTTTTTTATAGTATGCTACTAATGTTCAAAAGGGCCTGTGTGAGGGTGGCAGTAGAGGTGTGGCTTAAGAAAGCATACGCTAGCCAAATGTTTTGGTATGAAGTGCGTCAGCTGTAAGCGAGAGTCTGTGTTTGTGTGTGCATGTTGTGGAGCTTGTCTGGGGAGCTTGTTGTGGCACTTCCCCAGCCCCCACCGCTTCTTTCTAAGGCTCTTTTGATATAGGTCTCTTCCTTTGCAACTTCCTGTTTCCTGTCAAGGAACAGGGCGACTTAACCCCATCTGTACAGCCCTCTGGACAAAATGTACCTCCAGGATGCCTCAGTTGACCTAGATAGACTTCTCTCACTGTGCCAGTGAATCTAATAATATTCCCTGGTTTTCGTTTATCTCTCCGTCCCGAAAGCCTTTGATGCTTTAGCATAGAATTGAATTTGGTCCAGCCTTCTGCTCATGTCTGTAGGGCCTTTTGTCTGTGGAAGGAAATGCTACACATACATAGTCTGTTACCCTGCTCGGCTCCACCTCCCTCATCTGATCTACGGGTTAGTTTAGCCCAACAATGGTTGCTCCCTCTCTCAACCCCCCCCCCCATCCTTCCAGTCATGTGGTCTGGTCTCAGGAATGTGCAACCTCCACTGGAATATACAGTACAGAGGCCAAAAGCCAGATCCTGAGTCTGTCTCTGTTTGTCTCTGTCTCTCTATTTCCCCGTCAGTCATTCCCTTTTTTGTAAAACAGAGGGTCAGACAGTGTCATTTAAAACTTAATCATGGACACAGGCAGCTGCTATGATAAACCCAGTCCTACAGCATCTGATGTCATGCCATGGAAGTTCCCTACTATCCTTCACAAGGTGGTCTTATCTTGAAAGGAGCAAGAAGCAAATCGATAAGAAAGCGATGGAGAGAATTAGGCAGCGACCTTTCAATCTTTGAAAGTCCCTTATTGACCGAGGGAAAGGGAAAGATCATAAATCATAGAATAGCATAATGGAATATCCCCAAATGTGTGCTCTAAGAGAAGAGAACGGTCTGTTAAAGGACAATTCCGGCGCAAAACGAACCTAGGGGTTATTAACTGATGTGTACCTACTCTGTCGCTCTCTGGTACATGTTTTCATGCTAATCGAATGAGTTTGGAGCTTTGACGAGGCTACCGCGGACCGCTGGTTAGCTTACAATGCTAGTATTTGGGGCATGGGGACACTCAAATTAAATCGTTATTTAATACCACTAAAAAGGCTCGAAATATCACCACACCATAACGTTAGCATAATTAGGGTCTCTAAATGTGAACCAAAGCATTGACAACATTGTAAGTGTACAGATAGTTTATTAAAAAGATAGATTATCGCGTTCATGTTTACTTGCGGGAGCCATGTTGGAAACCAGTCATGACTAGTCGAACGCCGTGCAATCTCCATAGACAGTATGGGACTCTCAGACTCATGGTGCGTTCTTTTTGTCTTGTAATCGCGACTAGTAGCTCGAGTGTGACGTCACATCCGTGTCGAAAAACGAATAACCGCGGGTAGGCTACTGCTCTGCTTTCTGCTCAAGACTCGGCCATTGTTGTCATATAGCAACCGAGCGTCTCTAGCCAATTTCAGCTGCACAAGCTACAAAATAACTAATTAGGCGGTATTTAACTCCTAATAAGACTGTAGCAACATGCCTATAGGTAGCAGTATACAGTGCTATGTGTACGACTTCTTCATTTGGTTACAACAAAGACAAAAGTGCTTAAAATTGTAGAAAACCACGTTTACTACGTGTGATGCACGACGTAGCCATCTTTGAAAGTGAACTCGGGGTCCTCTGAGTTCAGACGACTTGACGAGTCGTATATACGACCTCAGGGGCGTTCTTTTTGCAACTTCCGGTTTGTAACTCCGCAAAACGACTCGTAAATCGACTTCGGTGGACAAAAAGAAGATGGCTCCCGCAAGTAAACATGAACGCGACTGTCTTTATAATCTATCTTTTTAATAAACTATCTGTACACTTACAATGTTGTCAATGCTTCGGTTCACATTTAGGGACCCTCATTATGCTAACGTTATGGTGTGGTGATATTTCGAGCCTTTTTAGTGGTATTAAATAACGATTTAATTTGAGTGTCCACATGCCCCAAATACTAGCATTGTAAGCTAACCAGCGATCCGCGGTAGCCTCGTCAAAGCTCCAAACTCATTCGATTAGCATGAAAACATGTCCCAGAGAGCGACAGAGTAGATACACATCAGTTAATAACCCCTAGGTTCGTTTTGCGCCGGAACTGTCCTTTAACATACAGTATATCTCTCCGAAGTTGAACATGCAACTGATTTTTATTTCTATTTGGGGGCAGCAGAATGCAGCTGTAAATGGACTGCTCTTAGATAGCCCTTTTCAATCTTAATAGACAAAGCTCTTTATCTTTCAGTCTCTTGCTCTAAAAACAGATGCTATTCTATGTTGTTGTTTTTTTAAATTCTACTTTTAGCTCTGTTTTGGTCTCCATTAACTCCTGAGGGAAATACTGTATAAGTATATGTAAACTTTGTCTGGTCCTGGTCAGATAGCATACAGTGGGTTTAAAGAGCTCTGCCGCTAAAGCTTAATGCATCTTGAAACAACACTGATAAGAGCAGTGAGAGAGAACCCAAACAGTAAAGTTGCGGGCTGTTAAAATCGAATAAAGAGCTGAAAGATGCTGTGAACGCTTTAGAGCTGAGGGGCACTGTAGAGTCAGGTAAAAATACATATAATACAACAATATTGATTATAAGCACTTTAAGTCAAGCTAACAGACATTGAGGTAAGGAATCCTTACCACACTCACCCGCAAATTTGTATTTCTCCTCTTGCCAGCACCCTCATTTACATAATGCATTCCCTAGCCACTAACCCTAATCTTAACCATCAGCTACAGTATATGCCTAACCCCAGCCATTACTAACGCTAACCTTTAAAACAAGTCTCTAACCTCAAACAGCCATTTGAAGTGAAAAATGTCTGATGTCTAACAGTCAAATTGGTCCTAACAAAGCACACACACGCACACGCACGCACACGCACCTACACACACACAACACACACACACACACACATACACAACGAGAACACCGTCAGTGAGGCCCTGCCCTGATCGGACTGCGGGGCCGTGGGAGCGAGTTGAGGCCACCTGTGGAATCCATAACACGCCTGTTTTTATACAAAGGAAATGTGGAAAAAAGAACCTGGCAAATGTTACCGGTTCTTCTGACAAATTATTTCTTCCTACTTGGATAAGAAATGTTGAGAAAGTGTGCTGGGCAGCTGTCTCATCCACCCACAATTGAGAAGGGGAGATTTTGCCGTGTGACCTGCTGAACCTTGGTGTGCTGCAGAGTAGAGGTTGGTATGTTCCGAACTATAGCCAGTAAGATCCCTAAATTTACTGGATGGGCCCTGGTTGAGTCACGTGGAATTCACTTATGTATTGCTTGGTTTTGGTTCCAGAGTAATAATGAGAGTAAAAGTAATTCCCATTTCAAGCAGAGAAACTGTGCTTGGCAACTTATAAGGAGGTCAGCATCTGGAGTTTGTAGAAGGGATAGTTTGGATTTTTGGAAGTTGGGTTGTATGAGGTACTTATCCATAGTCAGTGTATTAGCTACAGAAGATGGCGGTCGGCACACGCCCCCAGTTTTGGAGAAGCACGCAGGAGTACCGACAGAAGCTAGGCAATGTACTGCTGTGGACGGGGGCAAATACACTCACCTTAAAGATTATTAGGAACACCTGTAAGATTTCTCGTTAATGCGATTATCTAATCAACCAATCACATTGCAGCTGCTTCAATGCATTTAGGGGTGTCGTCCAGGTCTAGACAATCTCTTGAACTCCAGACTGAATGGGAACAAAAGGTGATCTAAGCAACTTTGAGCGTGGCATGGTTGTTGGTGCCAGACGGGCTGGTCTGAGTATTTCACAATCTGCTCAGTTACTGGGATTTTCACACACAACCATTTCTAGGGTTTACAAAGAATGGTCTGAAAAAAACCTCCAGTATGCTGCAGTCCTGGGGGGCCAAAATGCCTTGTTGATACTAGAGGTCAGAAGAGAATGGGCCGAGTGATTCAAGCTGATAGAAGATCAATTGACTCAAATAACCTCTCGTTACAACCGACGTATGCAGCAAAGCATTTGTGAAGCCACAACACGCACAACCTTGAGGCGGATAGGCTACACCAGCAGAAGACCCCACCGAGTACCACTCATCTCCACTTAAAATAGGAAAATTAGGCTATAATTTGCAAGAGCGCACCAAAATTGGACAGTTGAAGACTGGAAAAATGTTGCCTGGTCTGATGACTCTCGATTTCTGTTGAGACATTCAGATGGTAGAGTCAGAATTAGGCGTAAACAGAATGAGAACATGGATCCATCATGCCTTGTTACCACTGGGCAGGCTGGTGGTGGTGGGGGTGTAATGGTGTGGGGGATCCCTTTTGCCTTCAGAACTGCCTTAATTCTTCGTGGCATTGATTCAACCAAGTGTTGGAAGTCATTCTTTAGAAATGTTGACCCATATTGATGGGATAGGGTCAAACACAGTATTAGTATGGTGTTCCTAATAATCCTTTAGGTGAGTGTATAAGTTTAAGTGTACGCAATATGCACGATATATCTTTTACCTTGCTATCAGACAGTCCTTTCTGATGGGGAACTGAAGCCCTTATATCGCACCAGACTCCTTTGACAAAAACAGTAATTTTGCTTCACAGAACACAGGAGTTGCTGGTCTACTGCTGCCTAGATCAGTTATTTAGTTTGTGTTACTGTGTGACTTTGGAGAATCCAAACTAATCCTTTAAAACAATAAAGTCAAACATGAATGGGTCATGAAAATGCATGATGTTTCTTTTGAATCCAGCCTTCGATTATTTTTCACGTTTCCCCTAATCGTATCATTTTGTTCAGGTCAAGACAACCGGCTTCACACAGGTCCTCAGATTTAAACAGACATATTTCTAAAAAATAAGCCATCATGCAGCTTATGGTTGAAGATTGTATTTAAGGCTACTAATGCTTAATTCAGAAAACGCAGAAAAAATATTTAGGTTTGTATTATCAGTGATGCTGTGTGATTGGGAAATCTAGGATTGTTTTCTTTCTTTCTTTTTCCATTCAGCTCAAATCACACATTTAGCACAGAAATGGCCTCAGCTGTGCTTTGTGGTAAGTGCTAATTAGCAAATGTTAGCATACACAACATTAAAATGGTAAACATATCTGCTAAGAATCAGCATGATAACATAGTTGTTGTGAGCGTGTTGTTGGCATCTTGTTATATAAAGTATAAAAAGTAAAAAAATGTTGAGACCTACTGTATTTCACAGTGCATTAAGCATGAATGGAGAGAGAAATAAAACTGAAACCAATAACAATATAGGGACTTATATTAGGCCACAAATCTTTACAAACCAAAGTTCTAGCGTAGTGTAATCTCACTTTAAAAACAGCTATTATCAAGTTATCATTGATAACATTTATTGAAAAATGATGGGGAATTATAGATTCCAGCCACGCTGGGCGCTAGTAGTCTCGACCTCTGTGGTTTAGCTCGGGTTTAGACACAGCGTTTATTTCAGGTCTGGAGAAGTGAGACAAGAGTTTGCATCTGTGAGATCATGATTGCATGAATGTGTGTGTCTGTTAAGGTGCATATGTGTGTGAGCCCCTGTCAGTCAAGATAAAGTGTGATCTATATCTGACTTTGACATTTTTGATGTGGCTCCAGATAATCTGACTCCACCACTTCCTTCTTCCTGTTTGAAGACAGGCATGGGGAAGGGGAAGTGAGGGGTTAGCAATGAGACACTCATTCATGTAAAAGGTTCTGCTGTTTCAAAGTTGTCAAAGCCTCATAGAGAGCGTAGAGGCAATCTGCCATTGCTGAGGGATTGTAAAATGTATGCAATTTACACTGATAGACAAAAACAACAACTCCATAAATACAAATTAAAAACACATGCAGATTGGCATATTGTGGTGAAACACGCGCTAACACAAAACATCCTGCAGCGAGGAAGCTAGCAGGCCACGTGCAGCGTGAGCTCATGCTGGTGTTTCACACCTCCTATGGTTTTCAGGAGAAATAAAGAAATGGAAAGAAAGAGAACAACAACTTCCCCTCGGCAGAACCTTATAATCACAAACACCAGCTAAGACCTGGTTTAACAGCCAAGACCGTTACACTTTTCAAAAGTCTCTGAGTCCTGCTAATTATTTTGTCAGTTTCTTGGGTGGCCCTCCAGTAAAACATTTTCAACCCATTTGCTTCCAGCCATGTTCCCTCCTAGTTTGTAACTGGTCCCATTGTGGTGAATAATTAAATGACATGGCAAACACAGAGACAATTCATGCTCAGTGAGCATGTCAAATGTTCACATCTCATCTGCCAATCCCTCGAGTTCCTGCTGAAGCATTCAAATCGTGACGCTTCTTATCAAACGTTGTATTATTCATAACAATCTTACATAACTTTGTGGGAGCAGGGACGTCACAAGCCTGCTTGTTAAAAATATCCTAAACAATAAAAAATGCAAGAGGGAAGAGGCAGCTTTTAAAATGCATGGTTTTGCTTCATCACGGCTGTTGGCCGCATGTGGCCTCGGCAGGCGGCGTTTTCTAAGCTTAATCGGGTTCACAGTGTCCCGCAAAGGTCTCTGTTGTGTAGCTGATTCAAGACTCAGGTTTATTCCCTTTTGATGTCCTTGTAGTGTGATTCTGTGTGCCTGTTTTTGTTCATTGTTTCAGGAAGCATCAGACCAACTTCCTCTTGCAAATTTGGTTTGTCTGAACTTGCGTCCCTCTGAGCCAGGGTTGTAACACAGTGTATGCTGTCGGTGATATTTTAAGTTCAATCATTATTTAACCAGGCAAATTAATTAAAGGATAGTTAAAAGAAATGTTCAACTCTGTTTCAAAACAATAGTCAGGTGCCCACATCATTGCAACAGGTTTTGTTTAATGCAATCATTCCTCCTGTTTATACCGGCCGTTAAGAGATCCATTCCCAAATCAGTTTCAATGTAAGTGATATGGGACAAAATCCACAGTAAACAAATCTGAGAACTGGACTGGAACCAGGCTGGGTGTGCGTCAGGCATGTTGGTATTGATAGGCGTTAGATGTCATGATGACGCTAAGTTCATTGTAGAGAAAAGTGAAGGAAAAGATCATTTTGACATTAAGACACCTAGGTGCCAAAGTTGCAACCTTACCTTTCTGTGGTTAACAAGTCAACCAGTTAAGTGTTTGATGAAGTAGAGTATTAGTAGTACTATTTGTTTTCAACCTCTGCTTAATCAAATCTACTCTGATTGGATTATTGGGGTCTCAACTATTTCGGGGTTCTGAAAATAGTTTTTTGTCTTGTTCCACTCCCCATTCAATCATAACACTTCTTGCTGCCAAAGAATGTGCTGTGGTGTCCAATACTCCATTTAAGTCTGCTTATGTTAGCTTAGCATGCCTTTCATCATGTCTAAGGAGAGAACATATTTGCTCTTTGGCTTGTTGAGGCGTAATAATGGCTCCTCTTGGCAGTGCTGTTTTTTATGGATCAAAAAGCAATCCATGAAGAAAAAGTTGTCCAAATAGTGATCTGCAGGTCTGGAGGCACTTAAGGCTCTGGCTCCTGACTGAAAACACCTAAAATACTACAGCACTTTGCACAGCAAGACTCCCGAACATAAGAACAATAACTCAGAGTTGTGAGCAGTCTGGGAGCTTTAACACAGGCTCCGTGTTTACCCTCTGAATACAAAGTGTCTGTTGTTATAAACAATTTATTAATAACAACAGCCTAAGATGTCTTTGTGGTATTACTGTGGCTCTCTGGTATCTCTCTATATTACAGTTGCAAAGTTTCAGACAGTTTGCATTGTTGGTACTTAATGCTAGTTGACTGTTATTTAAACAGCCTAGTGTTACACTAGTGTTGTTTGTTTCCTAATAAACGTAATGTAGATATATGGATGAGAGGATGGCTACCACTCTCATGTCTGTAAGTATAAGCTAAATATGAAGGTGGAGCCAGCGGGTGATTAGCTTAGCCTAGCATCAAGACTGGAAGCAAGAGGAAACCGCTAGCCTGGCTCTGTCCAAAGGTAATAAAACACATGCACCAAAGCTAACTGTAAAACAACTTAGAAATAGCATGTTGATTAGTCAAATTTGGAGATGCTAGAAGACAGATTATTTATTTTAATTTAAACAGAGCCAGGCTAGCTGTTTCCCCCTGCTTCCAGTCTTTATGCTAAGTTAAGCTAACCGCCTCCTGGCCCTAGCTTTAAATTTAGTATACAGATATGAGACTGCATTGATCTTCTTCATCTAATTCTAGTAAGAAAGCAAATGAGCTATTGCGCTAAAATGTCTAACTACTCCTTTAGGATTTCACAGTGTTTGACTAGGTGTATATGGGTCAAAAGGCAGCTAACCATTATTTATCATTATCAATTAATTAATTTCCTTTAGTCAATAGAATGTCAGAAAATAGCCTAGTAAAAAAAGAAATGTCCATCACAGTTTCCCAGAGCCCATGGCGATGTCTCTTTAAATTGCTTGTTTTGTCCAACCTTCAGTCTAAAGACCAAATATATTAAATTCACAGTCATTTAAAATAAATGACCTAACGATTGTTGGCGATTCATTTCCTGTCAGTCTACTGATTAATTATTTGACGGCAATACTATGAAACTATATTTCTATAGTGGCCTGGTCTGAAATATTGATTTAAAACGCTATCCATTGAGTCATTGTTCACCATAGCATTTCTGAAACCTTGTGGTTTCTGGATCTTATTGTTCTCTCTGTCAGTCCCATCCGATGACTCAGCTACTTCCTGTGAGAGCAGTTCATTAGACCTCTTCTCAGCCCACCTTACACATTTAATATGACACTGATCCGGTTCCAGAGAAGAGAGCGGGAACATTACTGTTGTGTTGTCTCATTGCTACCTAAGCTGCTGCTAAGCTGCTGCAGTTGGCAGGTGTTTGATTTGCAGGGTTTGATATAGGGAAGTCGTCAGATTTCTGTCGTCCAGAGCCGTGCTGCAGAATGACTTTGCGTTATGCCGTTAAGAAAAAGACCAGCACACAAGTAGAAAATGTTTTACTGTTTGCATAAGTGTTCTCTCTGTATTCATAACACATAAGGGGCACCACAGAAACACTACCACCACTGTGAAATAAAAATAAGCAGCAGTGGAGAGTTACTGTACTTTAGTGAGGCTGGGAGTGAAAGTAATAAAACAGTATTGGCTCCTGTTCCAGATTTAGAAATCCATATGTTTTTGATCAGGAGGAAGCTGACATGTTCTCTCTGTATGTGTGTGTGTGTGTGTGTGTGTGTGTGTGTGTGTGTGTGTGTGTGGCGTGTGTTTTTTGTGTGTGTGTGTGTGTGTGTGTGTGTGTGTGTGTGTGTGTGTGTGTGTAGGCGGGCACGGTGAGGGACTCCATGGCTAAGTCACTGTACAGCGCGCTGTTTGACTGGATTGTGTTCAGGACCAACCATGCTCTGCTAAACAACAAGGACCTGGAGGACAAGTCAAAGGTAGGAATGAAAACCCACACACACACACTTATTCTATGTGCTCATATACAAAACGCTTGATGGTGTTTTAAGCCCCCAATGTGTCCTTCCAGGCAGCGCTGCGACCATTGACTTCAAGGCACAAAACTCTAACCCTAACCCTAACCATTGCCTAATAATGCCTAATCCTAGTGCCTAGAGACGTTGGGGGCTTAAAACGCTGATAAACTACAGAAACCACCTATCTAATACCTTTCCGGGAGCCTGATATTTCCTTGCATCCCCCCCCCCAGACTTTATGAAACCAATAACATAAACAACATATTGGCATCTTGTTAATTGTTCAAAAGAGGTATGTAACACTGCAATTCAACACTAACAGATGACATGGAAACAAATACACACTTAAAAAGTATGTATAACAGAACTAAACTAAAACAAACAATAACAAAACTAAGTAAAACATATTAATGTATATCAAAACCATATCTTTTTTTAAAGGTACTGTTGATGAGTTTTAAAACAATTTGTACCACAAGCTCATAATTAGTTGTTTTTAGTTTTATTGATTTCATACTAAATTCCAATTTCATCGTAAACAAATTAAAGCCGGAGACATGTTTCGCACATCTCTGCATTTGTATGCTGCATACTTTTTGGGCATTACAGCTGTAATTGTCATGGTAACATACAGTATGATGGTAGTATAGTAAAATACAGTATATGAGGAAAACCACATGTGTAAATAATGATATTAATTAGGGCTGCAGGTCATTTAGCTTTACTAAATTACTGTGTATGCTGACTGATACACATAGTTTTTTTGGGCATTTTTAGCCTTTATTTTTGACAGGACAGATGAAGACGTGAAAGGGGTGAGAGAGGGGGAATGACATGCAGCAAAGGGCCGCAGGTCGGAGTCGAACCCGGGCCCGCTGCGTTGAGGATTAAACCTCTATATATGGGCGCCTGCTCTACCAACTGAGCTATCTGGGCGCCCCTGATACACATTGTTAACAGTATTGAATACACCTGTGCCTTTCTATATATGACAAGTTAAAAAGTCTACTGTGAAAAAGGTCTATTTTATGCATGAAGGACATTTCTTTTTTATTTTATTTTTTTTATTAATTCTCAATTTTGTGCAAGAAAAAAAGGCAGAGGTCAATTCCTTTTCCAATACAAAAAATGAGCGGCAAAAACCAAATTCATCTCTTTTGGAAAAAGTGGCCCTTTGAGAGCCAATCATGGAAGTCTTTTCAAAATTTGCAAACATACATACTGTACATTCTGGTCATGTCTTCCCTTTGTTTTTTGTCTTTTCTCACCTTTTCCTCACGAGTCATGCTCTTCATCCTGCTTCTGTCTGACTGTCTGCCTGCCTGCCTTTCGGTCTGTCTACCTGTCTGTGAAGACTTGATTCCCTGCTTTTTGGCATCCTCTCAAAAGCAGGGAGTGATGTGATATGAAAATTCCACTATGTGTGTGTATACATACCCACATAGTGGAATTTGTGTGTGTGTGTGTGTGTGTGTGTGTGTGTGTGTGTGTGTGTGTGTGTGTGTTTGTGTGTGTGTGTGTGTGTTGGAGTGGCAGCTGGCAAGTCAAACCCTGTGGAAGCATCTAAAGGATTAGAAAACAGATCATTTGTGTGTGTGTGTGTGTGTGTGTGTGTGTGTGTGTGTGTGTGTGTGTGTGTGTGTGTGTGTGTGTGTGTGTGTGTGTGTGTGTGTGTGTGTGTGTGTGTGTGTGTGTGTGTGTGTGTGTGTGTGTGTGTGTGTGTGTGTGTGTGTGTGTGTGTGTGTTTGTGTGCCAAAAACATTTGGGCAGATGGCATCAAGTTCCCCTCAGCTCGGTTTACCCCCTTTGGTCCTATGCTGTCCAACTGCGGTGTGTGTGCCTCCCTTGGCACTGACACCATCTGTGTGTGTGTGTGTGTGTGTGTGTGTGTGTGTTTGTCCTCACTCTGCTCTGTCAGGGGGTCGATGAGGTTGCACTTTCTGTCAAGGTCATTGTTCTTATGTACAGATAACAGTTTAAATATGCAGCTCTATGTATGTGTGCTCATGTAGGTTTTTAAAAAATTGCCCTTCAGAGAGAAATAAAACACTGCTGAATTAAATTAAATTAAATTGGAAACAGCTTTTACAGTCCATTTCTTAATGAAAGGCTTTGAGTGGACGCCTCCTTCAGATGGTGCATAATAATAATCTATGATGTCATGAATCTTACTAACACTTAGGGGGCAACGGAGTCACTGGAGCTTTAGAGAATGTGTTTTAACAAAGAAACACAATATAAGTAAATAGCTCTAAATAATAATAAAGAATCAAACATTTGTACTGATGTTCACTTTGTTACCAGAGCATATTTTTTCATATCCTGAAGAAACTAAACTGTCTGTATTTTTCAACAGATTCTGTCGATAGGAGTCCTGGACATATTTGGTTTTGAGGATTATGAGAACAACAGCTTTGAACAGTTCTGCATCAACTTCGCCAACGAACGACTGCAGCACTACTTCAACCAACACATCTTCAAATTAGAGCAGGTATAGTGTTATCTCCTCCTCTCCTCTCTCCTCTTCTCCTCTCCTCTCCTCTCCCTCTTCTCTTCCTCTCCTCTCCTCTTGCTCTCCTCTCCCTCTCCACCATCCAGACAATTATTATTGTTGCAGCTGCTGATAACACCTCATTGCCGTTTGTGTTTTACTGCCTCTATGGCGATGTTGGCAACACTCAAACATTCATACGTGATCTGCTACAGTGTGTCTTGGTATCGTGATGGTGTGAGTTGATGCAATGGCGTCACATTATTGTTGCTGTTACACACCTCTAAACACGCCCTTATGCTTTTGATTGATGGGCCAACTGATGGAGGAATGAATAGGCCCTCCTGACTGACTCTGCTGTTACGTCAAACTGGTGAAAATAGATGACTTCCTCTTCAGTGGAGAGCTCTGAGCGCAGTACAATATGGTTTAACACCCTGTGAGAGAGAGGAGCTGCTTTTGTAATGCTGTCCATGTTTTCTGAGAATACTGTTTGTCACACATCTTGGTTGTTTGATCTGATCTCTAGCACTTTAAATAAAAGCTGAGGACAGGAGTTAGCCTTCAACATTTTTACTTAAGGGAGATAGAAAGTATTTTTGCTTTTATTGACAGAGTGCAATCCTAAAAATGATCTGTGACAGTTGTCTTTCAAGCTTTTCAATGAAAACTGAAAATGTGGCTTCCTCACTGCTATGTATTTTATGATTAAGGCTTCAAATGATTTCTCAACCCCTCAACCTGCATTTAGTATTTATTATATATATTTCACCTCTACATTTAACATAATGCTTTCTGACAATCGCTACAGGTTGATAATGTGTAGGTTGGTAGCCTTAGCAACCCTCAACAAGACTCTTCATTCTGAGGGGCCAACCCTATAATATATGGTTATAGTAACAATGAATATACTGTAAGAAACATACATTTTTTCAGTAGCAGAATTGTCACATGCATAATTGCAAGCTACTAGGTAAAGTGATCTAGTTAAACTTTCAGTCATATTTAGTGCTTGGCTGCTTGGCTTGGAAACCCCCATTTTATCATACACAAATATTCATTAGCAGTGGCTCCAGACTGTTCACTTATGCAAGCAACCAGTCTTTGCAAGTTGTATATTCCCTTATACTGTATGATCGCTTTGTGCTGGACAGCCACGTTCCCCCTGACATTACAGTCCAAGCAGCTGTAATTATGTAGCTAGGTTAAGTTAGCACGCACATCCATTAAAGTAAAAGGTCAGAGGAAAAGTGCTGCATGACCAGAAGAGGCTGACGGGCTGGGTTAGAGTGCAGAAGTCAAGCAGAGCTGCATGTTTCCTGACAGCTAAATGCTGCTAGCACCGGCCAACCCTTTTAGCTGTTTGTACATTTTCTCTGACTGGATTTGTTTGTTTTTGTTTACTCTTTCGAATAGCCCCACTCTCCCTTTTGTTTACTTCTCTTCTGGTGTAATTTCATCACTGTTTCTCCTCGTAATTGCTGTGGTGATCAGAGAGATGTCAGCGTCATAAATACCCTCTCTCTCTTCCACTCAGAAGGACTATTACTGAACCACTAATCCCTGACCAGCTTTGTTATGTATTCATTATGCTCATTTATTCAGATACACACTGCCAAACCACTTAACTATCATATACATAAAAAGAGAGAGAGAGAGAGAGAGAGAGGGAGAGAGAGAGAGAGAGAGAGAGAATCTCTTAATCAGTTGTACTGTGTCACAGAAGCTGTCGGCTTTTGTCTCCCTTATACGGAGTCCTGATAGGTCGTGGCAACTTAGCAGGCGGGCCCATCGCTGTGGGCTGAATGAGAAGAGGAACGGAGTGGAAAAAAGAGCAATGTTTGAGTAAACGAGCGCAATCTTGTCCCTTCAGCCTCAATGAAGATCACAGACTGCTGATGCACTAATGGTTCTGTTATCTGTTTCTGACAGTTAGCCCTCAGGGTCTACACACACACACACACACACACACACACACACACACACACACACACACACACACACAGCAAAATGTAACATGTACTAACAAGGTTAGACTCAAATTTACAGTTAAGCACCCTGGGGCTTTAATTTTACATCTAGATTTTCCACTGAAGCTGGTGGTCATACAAGGAAAAAGTTAAAATAACTGATCGAAGCTTGACAATAGAAACAAATTCTTAAAATATATACAGTATTTATGAAGAAATTAAGCGCTCTTGCTGAAAAACTTCAAAAAACTACTTCTTAGATTAAAGTACAAAACTTCTTTTATGTGTCCTGTTTATTTATTTATTATTCATCCATAAAAATATAGAAATTAAATTACAGTCAGTCTAATCAACCAATGCTGAACATTGGAAATAAATGTCTATTAAAAAAACATACAAAAACTATATATATGCATACATGCATACATGCATACATGTACAGTATAACCATATCCCATGGTGTAAACTGTAAATGAGACAGGAGCTTTTTATCTGTTGTCCCCGGCTGGACATTGAAGAGATACCCTAACAACAGAATCATATGCTGCTTATTTAAATATCTAATGTACAATCCACTGGATTCTTTGAAACAATAAATGATTGTGTTGATTGGTGATATTGTTTGAAAAGACAAGTACTGAATGCAGCTGTATCTGTCAATGGACAGATCTTCATTTTAGTCAATCCCCGCACACTTAACCTGGTCATGCCTTTTTCAGAGACAGTAACACTTATGGAAATAATTTGTGTTATTTTGTTTGTCCAACACAGACTTGTATAAGCCAGTTCGGGTTTACACAAACTGCATTGTGCTGAATCAAATCCCGATGTTTAAGATTGTGTTTCAATCAGGGGCCGAACAGAGGTAATTGAAAGACATCCTACACAATGTCATTTTGGTTCTGTAAATTGTTGACTTTTTGTGTTAGTCAGTCACTCTGTGACAGCAGGTGGTATCGAGGCTATCTCTGTTTTGACTTGAAGTTTTTTTTTTCTGTGTTATGTTCAATTAATAAGTGTCAAAGTGCTGCTGAAACACTCGCCCTCACAGGACGGTGCCCAATATTGTTCCAGCAGAGTTCACGTTTATTATCCTTTAATCACTGGGGTCGTCCAAACCTTTGGCTTTCTGCCTCTCCTGAGTTTATTTGACAGAACAGTTGAGGTGGCGCTGAGCTGTGGGGCCCCTCTGAGGCCCCTCTGAGGCAGGTTGGTTTAGTTCCCCGATCGAGGGTTGCCAGATCTCTACTGATTTGTGTTTGTTTGAATAAAGTCGTGCAGTTCACGCCACGGGCCCCCTCTATCCTCAGTTTGACGTCACACGGAGAGAAAGCGCTCCACACCTCATCTGTTGCATTATGTTGAGCCTTTAACTGCTGGCACTCGGTTAGAAGATACGAAAACATTCCTGGCTTACATAAACTCACCAAACTACACAGTACTCACGATGCTGTAGTTTTTGTTACTTGTGAGTTCACTACCAATTTATTAGAAAATCTAAATGAAAAGGAAATTGCTTTGAATCTCCAGCTTGGTCCCTCTGCTTGCCTGCAAACATTTTTTGTTGTTGCTTTAATAATATTTATATATAAATATTTTAAATATGAGACTATTCTGTGCAATTGTTGTTCATGTTGTTTTATTCACAGTGATCTCAGTGAGCAGAAGGTTTGCAGTAGAAAAGGTTTATCTAAATATGTGTTACTGAAAAGGAGGGACTTTCTTTAAAGGTCCCATGGCATGAACATTTCACTTTATGAGGTTTTTTAACATTAATATGCGTTCCCCCAGCCTGCCTATGGTCCCCCAGTGGCTAGAAATGGTGATAGGTGTAAACCGAGCCCTGGGTATCCTGCTCTGCCTTTGAGAAAATGAAAGCTCAGATGGGCCGATCTGGAATCTTCTCCTTATGAGGTCATAAGGGGAAAGGTTACCTCCCCTTTCTCTGCTGTGCCCGCCGCCCACAGCTGCCCAGAGAATTTGGCCCACCCATGAGGAAATAGAACTACAACCGTGGCCGCAAGCTGGTCAAGGCCACACCCCCACCCTCCACCTTGCCCCACCTCTCTCCTCCTCAATAGCATTTAAAGCTACAGACACAGAAATGGCACATCCTAAGGAAAGTAGAGTGGCTGTAATTCTGCACCAAGGCTGAATTTCGGGAAAGAGACTTCAGATACAGTATTAGGGGACCACTAAGGCCTATATAAAAGCATCCAAAAAGCAGCCTGTCATAGGACCTTTAACTTTCTCATGTTTAGTCCACTCTTAACTCTCAACTAACACCTGTATAGTACAGTATCTACAAATATCAGAAATTTGTTGGAGAAAACACAAGCAGCCCAAGTTGTTTTCGCGGTCTCCACACAGTATCTTTGTAGCCCCGATATGTATCTGCATCGTTAAGGGGGTGCACATCAGCTATGGTGTAGCCTACAGTGGCTACAGCATATTTATAAATCCAGTTTAAGGTGTCGTAAAGGTATCTAGGATGAGAAGATACTGTATATTCAGTTGAAAGTTTTACTTAACTTATCTGATAATCTAGTGAAGACCAAATCAATGAAATTGTACAAGCATGAACCACTGCTTTTTTTTTGTCCGTCATTCTGATTTTGAAAGGTGATTTTCCATCAGGGGGATTTTCCTCTTCTCCTTCCTCCGGGCTTCACTTCCCTCCAACCAATCAGTTGGTCTTATCGGCAGCGTGTGTGTTTACCTTTGGAACAGCAGCCAAAGCTAATCGGACCACACCAACCTCAACCCTCAGGGAGATGTGTGTCTGACTCTTGAGTGTAGTGTTTACACTCAACATGCCAATTGGTGCTTGATTTCTTTTCTGTGTGAGGACGGTATATCAAAGTAGGAAAACACACGACAGCCACCGCCTTAGGCAAACATGGTATCATGTTTAACTCGTGAGATATCTGCAAAGAAATAAAAAACGTGGCCGGTTTACCTTCATCTGATAGAAGGGGAGATTCCTGCTGCCCACTGGTATTGACTTCATTGTCCAACAGTAAATGCAGAAATGAGTGCTGGGGGTTTCTCTAAAGGATGTTTAATAGGAATGGCCAGATTGTAACTAAACGTGCTCTTTATTTTATTAAAGGTGCAGTAAGCGATGCTGTGCAAAGATTGTTGATATTTGAACTCAACTGCCAAACAAATAGAGAGCCAAAGTCACGCCCTTCTACTTCCGGTCCATGGGAGATGGAGAGCTAATAATTATTTTTTTTATCCCGTTTGAATTGAGCCGTGGATTACAAATATGATGTTCGTCAATTTAAAAATTTCAACCGAAGAAAGTCTCCGTTTATTGTTAAACTGTTGAAGTATAAGACTGTGAAAATACGTAATTTGAAAGACTACGCACTTCAGTGTCTCATGGATGACGTCTCGCTGAAGCTACGATGTCTGTGTGTATCATACCGGGGATGTAACAAATGAGCAGAGGATCTTGCGTGTTCTTTTGCTTATCTGCTGAAAACACTTCACTGGATAAAACACATCAGTTACGATAACGTTACGTGTTGTGGAACAGAGCTAAGCTAGCTAGCTAGCGAGCAAGTTGAGCATCGAGCTAGGTGACGTAGATTGTGTGAGACGAGAGATGTAGTTCACTGAGCGGTTTCACACAAAACTAAGTGTTACTACGACAAACCTACAGCTAACTGAGACTTTCTTCGGTTGAAAAATTATCTTTTAAATTGACGAACATCATATTTGTAATCCATGGCTCAATTAAAACGGGATCAAAAAATAATTTGCCTCCCCCCGTTCACTACCGTTCATATTTTTTCCGAGTTAAGGTCCCATGCGGTCCACCGGAAGGGGCGGGACTTCGGCTATCTATACAACCTTTCCTTCAGAAGCCCCGCCCCCCAGATTCACGGACAGATAACTACTGGCCGGCCGGCACATTCACATGCTGCCTCCCCCCCCCCTTACCATCAACTGTCGCCCCCTGTTGCCGATTGGCTGGAATAGTGTTTTGTGGCTCATGCACTCCTTTCTGTTAGTTTTCCATATACACAGCCAGGACTGTGTATTAACACTGGATTTCTTTTCACCACACACTGAATTTGACAGAAAGTGTATTGGATTAACATCACAGACTATGTATTTAATGATCACACTGATAAAGCAGCGATTATTCTATGTAGATCTGTAAATTGATGTTTTGATGCAGGTTTTCCGCACTCTACGCCCTTATTCCGATCAGTCCAGCTCATTCCTTCACACCACTGTCACGCTGGTCGACAGTGTCCAACTCTTTCTAGCCGGATCATAAAAAGCAAAACTCACAGAGCATTTCTTCTTCTTGCGTCTGTGTCTTTGTCAGTTTCTCTCTCTTTTTAAACCACCAGAACTTGCTCCAGCTCTCATGATTGCACCGCTGTTCCTCCTGCCTGCTCAATAAAAACACTCTGCTGTCATAACAAGAGAGAAGGGTGCTGAGGGAGGGAGAAATACAAAAGAAAGGAAAAATAGAGAGATAGCAACACAAACAAACCTCCCTCACCTTTAACAGCTCAACACAATTCAGGCCTGGTTGAAAGCTGTGCTGCGTTACCCAGCAGAGAACAGACACAGAGCAGACTAATGGCTGGAGGGACAGCCACAAATCGACCACAACAGAACTCCCTGCTTTCTTCAGCACAGCAAGACGGTTTTGAGCTTTTATTGCTCGCAGATTGGTTTTGGTTTGACTTTTTTTTTTGTACATCTGTGTCTGTGTATCTGTTGTGTCTCTCTCTTGATATAGTGGCACCTAATTTATTACGGCTTTGCAAATTATTGGGGGAGTATTGGGTACACTGAATCTTGAAATTATTAATTAGAAATATGGTGGACATCAGGGAATGTCAGTGGTGGAAGAAGTACTTTATTACCACAGTGTACAAATACTCTGTTGCAAGTAAAAGTCCTGGATCTTGAGTAGAGAACAGTATTAGCATAAAAAAAAGCTAAAAGCACTCTCATTTTGCCGAAAGGCCCATCAGAATAATATGACTGGATTATTATTGTGTAAGCGTCACTCTAGTGTTGTAGCTGGTAAAGGTGAGGTTTATTTCAACTATACTTTAAATACTGCTGGATAGTGTAATCTATCATAAAACTTCATCATTTATTTCTTGATAATATTTTGTATCTATAAATTGCAGGAATGTCTGTCTGTCTCTCTGTCTGTCTGGGTTTTATGTGCATATCTCTCGAACCGTTAGTTCAGTGGATTTCAAACTTGACAGGTGTCTTGCTTCGGGCACGAGTAAGTGCAGTGCCAAATTTTTTTGGGATTAGAAATGCAAAAGATATCGTTAAATATATATCGGTAAAAGAAGCTTTGGCTTTTGCCGCTGGCCACTCCCCCTCTCACACTGCATGCACACACTGAGTGAGCACTAAACCTGTTTGAGTCGTGACTCACTCGGATCTTTCATCCGCTCATACTACACAAGACAACACCGTCTCTCTCTCTCTCTCTCTCTCTCTCCACACACACACACAAACAGTCCGGTTCTGGTGGTGATTAACGCAGATATGTCCTGTTTAGCTCTCATCACGGGCCAGGTGGGTAGCACACTGCCATGAGTCCATGACACTAATGTCTGATTACTCCACATTTTCATTGTGATTTTGTGCATTCTGAATCGGCAACATTCTCTGTCAGGTAAATCAGTAATTAAGTAGATGGGTATGCAGGGGAGTTGCATTTGAAGTGGTTTGGGATCCTTCTGTAAGTAATTTTGGGGTACAATTTGGTTTTGATAAATTCTACAAGCAGCAATACCACAGGCCAAGCAATCCAAAGATGTTCCAAACGCACATTTTCAACGAGCACTGCACTAATTAATTTGAATCTGCAAAGTAACTAAGCTTTAAAATAGTTGTAGTGGAGTAAAAATAACAACATTTGCCTCTGAATCATAGTGGAGTATAAGAACAAAGTAACATAGAATGGAATTGCTCAAATAAAGTACCTCAAAATTGTACGTAAGCCTGTCCAAGTTTTAAAGCAAGCCTTAATAGTAACCAGGAATTGTCAGAATAAGTATTTGTTACGTAAAGTCTTCCAATTTGGGCTTCATCTTTGTCATCTCTGCTGACAGGACTAAAAACCACTTTCAATAGAAAGTGTGTTGTGTGCTCTGAGATGTTATTCTGTTACTGTCTTACTGTTAGCTCAGGGAAGTCCAACCTCTCCTATCTGCTGCAGTGTTTTGATTTAATGTCTCCATTCTCTGTAAACTCCAATAGTCAGCTCTCAGGGTCCAGAGCTCTGCGGCTTTTTCTATTTTACCATTTCTTTAGTTGCATTCACTCGCCATTTTGAGTCTACATCAGTGCTGTAATTGGACTGCTCTAAAAACAGCCTGGCCGGAAAAGAATAAACCAGCGATGCTTTGGACCCTCCGCCACTGGATTAGAGGACCAACAGTTAGGAGTTTAGAGAGGTTGAAGCGATAACTAAAATGTCTTCAAACTAGGACTTCAGTTCACTTTTATTTTCTTAATAGACAAATCATTTTGTATTAATGATTAGAAATAGTCAATAAATGTCAGAAAATATTGAAAGATTCACATTATATTTAACCCAAACATTAAGTTTACTCAATCAATCAATTTTTATTTGTGTCGCACTTTTCATACAAAAGTCAAGCAACACAAAGTGGTTCACTTTATAAAAACAAAGACAATAATATCACCCCCACTCCCCTCCCCACAAACACATGCACACACACACACAACACACACACACATGCAAACACACACGCACATACCCCATCATGAAGGAAAAAGAAAAGAATAGAATCTTTACATTTGAGTAATTGTAACCAGCGGAATTTTATTTCTGCTTGAAAAAATTGCTGAAACAATTAATCAATTTAAAATAAATGAATTGGCTAAACGAAAAAACTAACTGTTTCAGTTCAGACAATAACATCTGGTGAGATCAGAGCTCATAAAGCAGCTGTTTGTTAGTTTCTGGACCTGGCATGTCTGGCACTTAATGATGAAACTCAGCAGCCACTCGAACCGTAACTGAACCACCTTCTTTCTGCGTGCTTCACAGCTTTGCAGTTGTCGGTCTGCAGGGCCGAGCTGTTTACGTAAATGTGTGCATGTAATAAAATGGCTGATGAGTGGATGCATGTCTATCTAGTTATCTGTGTGGCTGCATCTAATTGTCTCTGTGAGTCAACACAAGTGTTCAAAAACTCACTCAGACACAACAAAGCCGGCCAGATAAACTGAGTCAGTTATCTGCGAGTGCTCGGCTTGATGAGTTTTTAACAAAAGCACACGCACGCAACATTCTTCATGGCTCCGTATTTGTTTCGCTGGATCCGCTGCAACCTCTGAGTGAAACCAAACAAACACATGGTCTGAATGCCTCGTCAGTGATTCAGCAGCCTAAAAAAAGAGGAGAAGACAGATGTCGAATGTCGCATGTGTAAAATGATCTTCCAGTTCTGCTTTGAATACTTGACTTGACTAACCCTAACCCATTTTAGTTACTGGGTTCAAACTGATTGTCAGAATGTTTTTCATTTGATTCCTTCGTTATCAAAAAGCGAGATTTAAAATGCATACACACAAATACATACAATATTCTCATACTAACACACAAACTAAACATAATAAACTGTCACATTTACAGCTTATTTTAGGGTTATGCACATTTCTGTTCTGCGTGTTTGTTTGTAGCACACCAACGCCTTAAGGATGCAGATGTAGGTTCATCTGTTCACCATAGCAGGATATTTTGACATTTGGGCTAGATTGCCATGACATTTGGTATTGTTGTTAACGGTTTCTGAAAGATGATTCCTAATGATTTGTTGACTCCTCTGACCTTTTATTTTTCTAATATTTCTACAGAATTGGAATAGCAGTTTAAAACCCACTTGTTTTGTTTGGCTTTTTCTTAGTTTATAATTCATTATTTAGTTATAACTTTTAAAGTGTGGTTTACACTTTATCTCCTTGTTTTTGTACTTAATTAGGGCCCGAGCGCCAACAGCGGCGAATGCCCTATTGAAACTGAAGGAATTATTAATAAACTGTTATGTAAAGTTTGCTTGGTTTTGTCTACCGCCAGCATAAGGTCACAAATTACCCTCAAAGATAACGTTGTCCATGATAACAATTGAAAATTGGTAATCTGAATTTCTTAGTAGATTTTCATGAAGTTGGCGGGCATATTCATGGCACCCATAGGATGAGACTTTGTTTTTTGTTACCCCCTTCAACCTTTGCTCCACCAAATTTCACAAAAGTCCCATTTATATTGAAGAAACATCAGTGTAAAGTAGGGCTGGGCGATATCGAGAAAATCAGATATCACGATATTCTTGACCAAATACCTCGATATCCATATTGCGGCAATATTCTAGGGTTGACAATTGGTGCTTTAACAAAATATCTTCACACTTAGATTTTAGATAAATAATCATCAGTAATGTGGACATCATGTCTAAGTGGGGAAAAGGCAAATAATAGAACAGCTAGAACAGTCTGGTAGGTTCAGAAAAGTACATCACTTTACTGTAATGCAGCCTTTAAAACCAGTAAAAGACAACACTTATGTCATATCACGATATTACGATATCCAAAATCTAAGACGATATCTAGTCTCATATCACGATATCGATATAATATCGATATATTGCCCAGCCCTAGTGTAAAGCGGCAAGAAATGTACTGTCAACGTTGCACATGCTTTTGTTTGTAATGATCCCACTGCTTTATACAGTATCTAACTACTGGCAACGCTCTAAGAACAGCAGCATTAGCAGTATGTTGTTCTTTCCATCATTTGGTATGGGGGGATGTAAAGAATGCTGCAGCTTCTCGAGGCTGCCATTTTAAGTGCTTTGATCATTGTTGTTATTGATTTTCATGAAACAGACACCATCCCTTCTACTTTTGTTCAGCTAGGCTCCCTGCCTCGCCACTGCTGACCCTTACATTTTAGTGTTGTGCTTTGGTTTGCTGAGTGTGCATGCTCTTTTCCAGCAGTCCAACAGTAAGACACACTGTGACCTGCAGGAACTGTTTACATACCTTCAACTGTACCTCAGCAGTAGCTTTCCACAGAGAGGAGAACGTTAACTAAGTACCTCCCCTTCCACTTTTTCCCCACTGTTCCTCCCAGCTAGCATTGGGATTGTAACTGGTGTCTCTCACTGGTTTCTCCCATAGGGGTAGTAAAAGGACATGGGTCATATACTTCAGTTGTCATTGGCCCCTGGGGGCGCATAGATGTTACCAGCTGACTGTGGTTTTACTGAGAATCTACAAGTAGCCAGGTGTTTTCATCGTGGGGATTTAGGTTTTTTTGCTGTAAAAACAGTGGTTGGCCTTTTTGTTTTTAAACCGTGGAGAGTATGCACAAGTATGATACATTCTGGCGCTTGTGAGACACACTTTACTTTTTGTTATAAAAGTCCACGTGCCTCTGGTGGAGAGCATTTTTGTCACATGATAGCTAGTCTTGCATTGCCAGACCCTCCTCCACAGCGCTGCGGAGGAGGGTGTGGCGAGTCCACGCAGCATTCCGGGATGGGAGAATAACGTCCTCTGGTTTATTGGCGTTTATTTAAACCGCCGGACGGAGCCCCGGTGCTAAATAGCCTCGGGTGGAACATGTGTACGTTCAAAGGTTGTTTTAGTCATGCAACAGAAAACTCAGATTGGACAGATAGTCTAGCTAGCTGTCTGGATTTACCCTGCAGAGATCTGAGGAGCAGTTAACCATAGACCTCATGAATCCACCGGAGTTTAGAATTCCAACACAAAGAAAACGGTAGGTAACAGACATCCGGCTGAAAAGAGTGACATCCGTACCAACCAACAGACCAATCCCGGAAGTGGAACGTCGTGAATATAGACTACATGATAGTTGTTGAAACTTGAATCTCTCGCTGAAAAAAGTAAGGAAAAGACGGCCCTCTCCGCTGAACATATAATAAAAATGTCCTCAAGAAAGACACCGACCCCAGATGGTATCTGTGTAAACATTAGATGACAATAGCACTTTTGTCGTGTATGTGAACGTCTATTAAGTAACCTGAACATGATGCCCTTTTCTCTGTCACAGCTTTGACAGAACTTGTAACTAATTTGCCCGTGGCGTATTTATTCACCCAAAGTCTTCCTTCCTCTGTGTTTCCCCCTGCAGGAGGAGTACAGGGCAGAGGGCATCACCTGGCACAACATCGAGTACATCGACAACAGCGGCTGCCTCAACCTCATCAGCAAGAAACCCACAGCGCTGTTCCACCTGCTGGACGAGGAGTGCAAGTACGCCACCTGCTAAATTAGAGTTCATAGTTTCGGAAGCAGCAGTTAGCCGTATAACTTTAAAAGAAGGTTTTGTACTTATGGTTGGAATCCTCTAAATTACACTTTGGGCTGAATCAGACAGATCCTTAATCCATCTCATCTCGTTATCAATGTACTAGATAACAGTTAAAACAGTCATCTCACCCATTAAATATGTGGCATTAGCTGTGGGATTTAGCACCTCTGCATGTTTTCCTGAAGTCTAATAAGCTCGTAAATGTAATGATTTCTTAGGCATGGCAAGTCCATTACAAAACACTTCAAGAAACCCTGAGAACTCTGACAATAGATCAAATGATTGGTGGTTGTTTTTTTTACTTTCCATGAAATTCGCTGTTGATATTCATGGTCCCCAGACAATGTTTTTAGTGATCCCCTGACCTTAACTCTAGCTCCACGGGACAACATTTCCACTATTTCAAATGAACTCTAAACAATAAGCACATGAGAAAAGAGTATTTTTTTTGAAAAATCAAGCCTGTACTTTTTAAATACACTTGATTATTATCGGTTGTTTGAGGCTTTGAGTTTTTGAGGGAAACCAATTGGAGAGAAGAGTATTGTTTGAAAAGGTTTAAGTTTAAGTCTTTTCCTTGTGTAGGTTTCCAATGCCATAGTAGACATATTTATACAGGGTTTTATACAGGGTTATGTACTTTTGTGACTCTGCATTTCGTTGTACTTTGATGTCGTGATATAGGTCTTAAATTTCATTCATAAAGGTCTACCATTTGACTCTGTAAAACCTGCAGAAACCCTGCTATAATTTACATCCCGAGCTTGTCTGAATGTTGTGGAAAGCAAAACATATTTCATTGTAGCATACTTTGTTGATATCACCCTGCACAAGCCTCTTTAGCACCCGACTGGTGAATCGAGGAGACAAACTGCTCCCTGTGCAGGACTTTTCCTCATTAGCTTGATTGATACCAACACTTGGAATTCTACCAGAGCTTGACTAAAGCATAACGCAGAAGTTCTTATTCCTCCGCCAGCATCTCTGGATCACGTTTTCTTTCCCTTCTCTGTTGTGAAACACTCTCCTCCTGCAGGTCAGCACTCTGCCTCTGCATCTTTCTCATCCATAAATCAAACCCCCCCCCCCCACCACCACCACCACTCGCATAAAAACACATCAGGCGGTACACACACAGCCATATTTATCTATGTTAGCTGTCATCTTACTTGCCACTTAGCAGCAAAGCTGGTTCATCTGGATCGAATGATCCTTGGAATGGACCAAATGGTGTGTGTGTATATATTTGTGTATATATATATGTGTGTGTGTGTGTGTGTGTGTGTGTGTGTGTGTGTGTGTGTGTGTGTGTGTGTGTGTGTGTGTGTGACACAGGGGGGACCACTTTTCAGAATTAGGGTCAAAGGGGGATCTCTGAAGTAAAAATGAAGGGGGACAGGGTTTCTCCTGGGATTTATGCTGCCACAGGAAGGAGCTTCATGCTAAATGATTACACAGAAAGAAAGAATGACGCTTAGAGATCTCATCATTCACAGTTAGTGGAGCTTCAGGGCCTCTGGAGAAGTGGATTAGGTTACTGCAGGATAGGGGGCGAGTGTGGGGGTTCATTTCTACAGTAACAGCATCAAGCTGTAAGACCCCTGCGGATATATAGCTCAGCCAGCAGTGCGTTTCAGAGGTGTAGGGAGGAGAGCTTTAGATGATGTGAAATATCCCTTTAGGTATGTTGAGGTTAGTAGTAAATGGGTAAAATGTCAATGAAGCAAAGGTGAAAACACCAAAGAAGAATGTGCAAGTAGATGTGCTGCAACGTTGGTTAAGTTAAGTTTGTGACCGTTTTTAATCCCTGAGGGTGAGGAGGGTGAGGGAAAAGGAGTTGGACAATCATCTGCTGCTACATTTGCACTGTGTTGTGGTCAAAAGTAGATGAAAGTTAAAAAAAGAGTTTCCCAAACAAAAGGCGCATTGTTGGGCATGAAGTCTAAAGTCATTGATTCATTTTAGAGTTTTTGATTTCTATTTTTTAAGTCCCCATCATTTGAGTTTTAAACCTGCGCCTTATTAAAGTCATGTTTCCTCTAGTTTCCCCCAGGCTTCCAATCAGACCTTGCTGGACAAGTTCAAGCGTCAGCATGAAGGAAACAGCTACATCGAGTTCCCCGCTGTCATGGAGCCCGCCTTCATCATCACACACTACGCTGGTAAAGTCAAGTACGGAGTCAAGGTGAGATGCTCGGGTGTGTCAGTACTGTAAGTGGGCTTTTCTACATGTGAGAATGCACATAAATGATATTATAACTGTACTATAATGTGGTTAGTGTGTGTAAAGCATCCTCCAGTACATTAAGTTAGTAACATATATGAATATCTGTGAAGCGTTTACTTTTTCAATTCATTTTTTTGTCACAAGAACAATGCTATTACATTCTAATAACCGAATCAAGGCACCCAAAAATGTGAGTCTATTATCTTTCAAGAACATAACACACTTTTATAAAACTGAAGCTTAAAACCAGTTTAAAAAAAAAAAAAAGAAAGAGACCCGGATCTATCAGGGATCTGTGGGTACAAGGAGATACATGTTGACATCTCTTTCCAGCAGTCGCTCATGTTTAGAACCACAGCCGAACAAAATCAAGCAAAGGAGGCAAACCACAGTCAGGATTGATGCTGATTCAGATGCTTTTTCTTTTGTTATTACCTGGTTTGAAGAGCCAAGATACCATGCAGATGCCAAAACTACATTGGCTGGAATCAAATTAGGAAACTTGTTTGGGGGTTTTACAACTGAGCTCCGGATGTCCAAATTGTATCCACTGTTGTCTGATTTGATCTTCCTTTGGGTGACTTAATAAAGAACCATTTCCGTCACAATTAGCGGCAATTTTGCGAAGAAAGAATGTCTTTATTCACAAAATTGTGAATGCTCGCCATCAGTTCCTTGAAAAAATAAAAAAGGGCTCTTTAACAGAAGTTAAGATTGTGTGGTGCGTATTGTAAATCAGGATTGGATCTTTTCCTAATTCCTAAAATGTAAATTAAACAGAACTTTTCTGTGTGTGTGTGTGTGTGTGTGTGTGTGTGTGTGTGTGTGTGTGTGTGTGTGTGTGTGTGTGTGTGTGTGTGTGTGTGTGTGTGTGTGTGTGTGTGTGTGTGTGTGTGTGTGGTAAAAGTCTAAAAATGTAATCTCTGAACAGATAAAGGAAGAGTCACTTAAAGCTTTATGAAACTCTGCAGCAGACCTACTTGTTGTTCTGTCAACATATTTTTTCAGCTAAATCAAATTCTGTGTTCGCTTTCCAGCTGCGTTTTGATAAGAAGCACATGTGCTGGAACGGGGCGAGCATATTGTTGTTTGACTGTACATCATAAATCCATAACTGTTGGTTATCGTGGACGTGGAAAGGTATCCCATATCTGCTGAGAGCCAAGGAGTTGTTTCGTGTGAATTGTGTAGCGAGAGCCACAGTCGTGAAATGTGTCTGACGTTGGCTCGGTAGTGAACGCACAGCTGACTCGAATCATACGGCGAGAGAAAAATGCTGAAGGGTTTATAGTTCACAGCTCTGTTATCATAGCGCAGCTTCAGTCGAGGTGTTTAATTGCTTACAGACACATGAGGCTGAAGAAGAGACGGTGGTTAACGTTGTGTGCTTAAGCGTTTCTGCACCTCATATTTAATGTGAAGAAGTGGAAGGTGTATGGAAAATTATATATGAATGAATGATATATTTTCAGTTTGTTTAACTTTGCTTTATATATGATCATTACATTCAGAAGCTGATGATTCAGATATTTGCCTTTTTTTCCCAGCTCCATAGTGAGATTAAAGGAATAGTTTGACATTTTTGGGAAATATGCTTATGTGCTTTCTTGCTGGAATTTAGATAAGAAGATCCATGTCACTTTCATCTCTGTCTGGTAAATTAAATGAAATATGCCAGCAGACAGTTTAGCTAAGCATAAAGCCTAAGAAACAGGGGGAAACTGCTAGCCTGGCTCTGTCCAAAATCGACCATCTGCCAACTGTCCAATCAGCACCTCTTAAAGGGTTACAACAGTTTTTTTCAACCTGGACCCTATTTTCCTATGTTTTTTGTGTGTAAGTGACTGATGGGAACAACAATCTTTGACATCGGTCCAGTATTAAGCGAGTTTGCTGCAGCGAAACAAGCTACAATGTAAGTTAATAGGGCAATTGCCACTGACAGGCTCAGATTGATATTGTAAGTGTCTGAAAACATTATGGTAAGGATCCCTTCAGAGATAGACCTTTACAACCTCTTTGAGACCTTTCTGTTTAACCAGAAACAGCTCTGAAGTCGCTAGCACTAAACCCACCAGACTCCTTTTAAAAAAGCAATACTTTTAGCGTGTAGAGCCATCACATTTTCACATATAAATTGGTAAACTATGTGTTTATTTCAACCAAAACTAGAGTTGTGATGGTTGGAAATGGCTTTTCATAGTTTTATTTTGTTTCTGTTGACTTTGAATGAAGTGTATTTTACGATGCTAAAATTACTGTTCATTTACATGGAGTCTGGTGGGTTTAGCAAAAGCAATTTCACAGATGTTTTTATGTTTAATAAAAGGATCTTACTCTTTAACAGAAAGGTCAACCTCCTTAGAAATCCTTTCCATAATGTTGTCAGACACTTAAAATATTAATCTGAGCCTGTCAGGGGCAAAAGGAGAACTTTTGTGAAGGTAAATACAAGCTGGACAATTGCCCTATTAACTTACAATGTAGCTTGTTTGCCGACTGCAGCGATCTTGCTTAATACTGGACCAATGTCAAAGATTGTTGTTCCCATTAGTCACTTAGATGCAAAAACATAGGAAAATACGGTCCAGGTTGAAAAAAAAACAAATAGTAGTTGTAGTTACCCTTTAAGTTCACTGATCAACTCATGATTGCTCGATTTAGAGGTGCTGGAAGGTCCTGTTGTTACCAGTGGACAGAGCCAGGCCAGCTGTTTCCCCCTGTTTCCAATCTTTATGCTAAGCTAAGCTAAGATAACTGTTTACTTAGCTTCATATTTACCAGATATAAGAGTGGTATAGATCTTCTCATCTAACTCTATCCTTTACTTGTGGAGTAACAGCAGTGTAACATTTTCGAATAAATAATTAGTGCTCCCAACTGGCTTTTAACAAGGGCCCAGAACAAGGCAACATTTTCTGTTTGGGTTTATGATTTTCCTATTTTGATGTTGTGATGCACACAAAAACTGCTAAATTTGCCATTTTGATGAGAAAATATCAATAGTGAAAAAAGACACATACTGTTTATGGTTGTCCAATGTGTCTAATAATGATACAAACTCAGTCCTCAGAGGAGTACCTAAACGCTTGTCTTGATGCACATTTGTCTTTCTTTCATCCAGGACTTCAGGGAGAAGAACACTGACCACATGCGTCCCGATATCGTAGCCTTGCTCAAGAGCAGCAAGAACGCCTTCATCTGCGGCCTGATGGGAATCGACCCCATGGCGACCTTCCGCTGGGCCGTGCTGCGAGCCTACTTCAGAGCCCTGGTGGCTTTCAGGGAGGCCGGCCGCAGACACACCCACAAAAAAACTGGTGAGGAAAGGTCTTCAAGTCCAATATAATATACTATTGAACGTGGCAGCAGCTTAAAGGTTAAAATCCCTGAAAACATATATTCTGAATCAGCTTCTTACTATGAGTATGAGGTTCATACATTAACACACTTTGATCTGCCACAGTTTAGTTTTGGTTATTTTATGTGTTTTTTTGGTTTCAGTTAGAAATAGCTGGTGTCATGTACCTCTGTGCACCAATCAAGATTCAGCATTAGAATTGGAATGTGATGACAGTTGCTTAGTTACTGTCAATCAAATCAGTTTTTTTCCACACAGTCCTGATGATGCAGGTTAGCTTTGACTGTTACACTTATGCTGCGTTCCAGGCAACCCGTAACTCGTGTTTTCACAACCTTCTACCTGTGAAAGTGCCCTGGAACGGCATTCAAACCCGTAACTTACTACTCGTGAACTCGTACCAGATGGTTGTACTCCCAGTTACGGTTTTTGACATTACACACACATAAACAACAATGGCGACCCCCGTTGATGCTGTACAGACACCATTATTATTATTATTAACAGTGATAAGTAGAAATAAATATAACATAAATAGGCAACATAAAGTAACCTAGATGGCTAACATCAACGTTAGCAAGAAGGGTTTGTGGTGACTTTGCCTGGAACGCTACCAACTCGTGAGTCGTGACTTGAAGTCGTAACTTACGGGCTAAAAACTGTCTGAAACGCAGCATTAAATAATACATAAATATTTGTTTTTGTTTTTAATGATTGATGCCTATTTTATGAATAGTTTATGATAAAGAGAAATAATCACGCTTTGAAGCAAAGTCTTCATGCTACACAAGAAAACAAAATACAATCAAAAAATATTTTTTCCCCATCACTAAACACCAAACTAACCTTCTGTTTAGTCCAAAATTAGATGACCTCCCTTGCAGATGTCCATATTATATTGTAACATTATATTTGATTTATTTTATTATATTTTGTGCTTAAACAATTTGTCTATTCATTGATAAGTGGACCCACATCAACAGTTTTAATATTGAATGCATTGCTTATGTAATTCACAAAGCAAAAAAAGCTGTTCTCTGTACCTTCTCAAATGTGATGATTGTTTTCTTTTCTCTGTTTTATATATCATTGTAAGTGAAAGATATTTGAGTTTTGGACTGTTAGTCAGACAAAACAAACCATTTAAGGGATCTGCAATGTTTGACTAGTTTTTGACATTGTAGACTAAACAGTCAGGTAAACCAAAGAAATAACCCCAAATGATAATATGCATGAGTTGCAGCCCTGATTATGTTATTTTACATGATTGAACCTCAGTTTGAGCCCAAAATGCATAACTCTTGCATTTAGTCAGAAACAGGAATAACTACAAAAGTTATTGTTTTTTTTTATCTCCCAAGTACATGACTGTTTACTGTTTATAGACTAATAGATGATCTTAACTTTTTCACTCTACACTTCCAAGCACACACGTAAACTGTGTTGCTAATTACCGTAAAGAAAGCTGTGCTCGTCCTGTGATGTCCAAACTCTCGTTCTAACTGCGCCAACAACAACGTCGTGTGTTTGAGGAGGTGAAGAGTTTTGGAGTTGTGCTTCTGCTGTTGAAGATGAAGGAGGAAGAAGAAGAGAGGTTTTGATCTTCTTCTGCAATGTTGATTTTCAAAAACTGGGAGGAGTGTTACAGAGCAGTGTTTCAAAAATGTCACCACTGACTTATCTCGGAGGGATTTGTCCCTTTGTTCCTTCTCTCTCTAATTCTTATCGTCCTCGTCATCCTTTTGTTTCTGCTGCTTTTCTTCTCCTGTTTTTTGTTAATTCACCATCTCGCCCCACTTTTCCTTTCACCTCCTTTTTTTTTATTCATAATTTTTATTTTCTTGTTTTGTGTCTTTTTTTTAATTATAAAACTATTCTAAAATGGAGATGCCTCATTAAGTCTCTTCTTCTCATCCTTTTGCCCTCCTTCTCTCTGTTTTAGGGAACGATGCAGCAGTTTCCTGTTCTGTTGTCAAAACCGTCGACAGCTTCAGTTTCCTTCACCACCCGGTTCACCAGAGGAGCCTCGAGATCCTTCAGAGATGCAAAGACGAGAAATACAGTAAGTAACTCCAAGTAGCCTACCTCAAGACTCTGCGCCATATTGTATCTGATCGTAAAGGTCTCCTGTTTCCTGCCGCAGGAGGACATTGTTCTCAGTGAACAGATTATGTTTCTGCTGATAGAAAGTAGACAGCCACAGGTCAGTCCCAGCCAGTCTCAGTGAATACAAATTAAATTGTGAAAACACAGAATCTTTTTGCTTCAAGCTGATTTCCACACATTGTTTCCGTGTTTTTATAAAAAAAAAAAAAATTTAATATTAGTTTTTGGGCATTTTTAGGCCTTTATTTGACAGGACAGCTGAAGACATGAAAGGAGAGAGAGAGTGTGGGGGAATGACATGCAGCAAACAGTTTCACCTTTTGATAATCAAATATGGAAAGGTTCCCTTTAAAATAATAATGGGCCATCTGCACACACAACAGACGTGAAAGGGTTGAAGGCAAATATTAAAGTAACCACTGTATGACCGTGACGTGACGTTTTACTCAAAATGGATTAGTCTGCGGAGTTGTTTTCCGAAGGTGAAAAACAGTGTAACTGAAATACACTTGAAATATAATTAGCTTCAATCCAATAAACTAGATATTCCTATTTTATAATCTCTCCCCTACAAATTGATTAGTGAGTTTTTTTTTGTTTTTTTTGTTTTTTTTACTTTAACTATATGTATGACATTTTATTTCAAGTTCTGTTGATATGTTTGTTGGGTCAACAGTGATAGTTGTAGTGACAATGCCTTTGGAAAAGTAATACATTGTGTTTACTGGTGAGGATTAGCACCCTCTTAAAGTTATTAAGGTTAGGAGCTTTTAGAAAGTAGTTTCTTTTCTTCAGGTTCAACTTATGTGTTTTGTGTGTGTGTGTGTGTGTGTGTGTGTGTGTGTGTGTGTGTGTGTGTGTGTGTGTGTGTGTGTGTGTGTGTGTGTGTGTGTGTGTGTGTGTGTGTGTGTGTGTGTGTGTGTGTGTGTGTGTGTGTGTTTTAACTTTATTTATCATATTCACAAATAATAGAAAGTTGCCCAAAGAACCATTGCAGCAACAGGGAAAGTAATCCTTATAAAAGTAAACAAGATAAATGTGGGTAAATACAGAAAATTAAATAATGAACATAGTGGCCGGTAAGCTCAGTTGGTAGAGCGGGCGCACATATGCAGAGGTTTATTCCTCGACGCAGAAGGTCCAGGGTTCGAATCCGACCTGTGACGGTTTTCCTGCATGTCTTCTCGCCTCCGTATCTCAGCTTTCCTATTAAATAAAGGCAGAAATGCCCCAAAAAATAAAAATGGAAATAAACAAACGTTTAAAAAAAAAAGGAAGAATGGTTTAATATGGTTTAAACTGGACTTAAACATTACATTTTTAGCTACATTAATTCAACTTTGGAGTGATATTCAACCCTCAACTCATTTAGGCCGCATTAGAAAGGTGTTCACTGTTAATGGGGTTTATGATGGGATGGATTCCTGTCGATAAAGGTCTGTTGAATCGAGGTGAGCTGAAGCGAGAAGTCCTCTTTTTTTTTTTTTTTTTTATTCCAATCAGAAGCCATTCTCTTCAAGAAATGAATTCCAGCCTGTATTGAAAAAGGCATTGGTGGTCAAATTGAGAATAATGGATCGCTGAGGATTTTCAGCCTTAATAAGCTGGTTTCATTACAGCTGTTAATAAGATATTAGAAATCAGACGTCTGGATCATTTGGCACTCTGTTCCAACTGACTCACCTAACAGCAGAGACTTATTCCCACGCATGAGTGATCAGACAGATGAATCCGGCTCATGGGAACCGGCAGGGTTTAATGACACCCTTCGGATTTTCTGGTTGTCGTTTGTCACACATTTCAGATGTGTACGAATTTGTTTGTACATGTGCGGCTGAGTGTGTCATCGTGTGCCCAAACCTCCCACTGTCACGTGTCCTCATGTTGTAAAACAGCACTTTGTTTTCATGCATACATTACTCCCGTGGGATTTAACTCAAATTTCCAAGGAAATTCCCCAGAGTTTCCTTCACTAAAGGGAAACTCCACTGATTTTCATCAAAACCAGCGCACTAGTCATGGTTTATACTTCTTAGCCTGTAAAAAACAGTTGTATGATGTCTTTTGTGGCTCTGGAGAAATATGTAAAAAAAATAACCCTGTTGATATCGTCAGGGGTTATCTCGCCTTGGGTTTGGAGACTATAAACGGAAATCCTGTGTCACAAAGGGATGGCGTGGAGTTTGAAAGATTTGGGAGTTTACCAGGGGTGCTGCTTCTAATAAAAAGACGCTATCAAGTTGCATTATGGGAAATGTAGGATACAGCATTTTTGAAATACTCTTCTCCACCTCTGCCGCATCATTTTCAACCATTCTTTTTTTTGAATCTGGATAGTCAGATGTTATCTTTGTACAGAGTCAGGCGGTTTCTCCTTGTTTCCAGTCTTTTATGCTAAGCTAAGCTATCTGGCTGCTGGTCATCACTTCATATTTATGGTACAATCATAAGGATGGTAACTCTCTGCATGATAGCGAACAAGCGCTTTTCCCAAAAAGTGGAACTATTCCTTTAATTCCATTTAGTATCTTGACAGCTTCAGGAATCACCTTTACTAAAGTATACAGACTACAAAGTTGACCTCAGTTCTTTAAAATAAGTCATGGCATAGTAAAAGCAGTGAGTTTAAACTTTAACAAGAGAAAACCACAAATGTAAACTGGAAACCCCCGGCTCATTAGCTGCTTGTTTTCATATATAATGTCTCCATCGGCATTAATGTCCCGCTGCCAAAACCACTGAAACACTCACACACACACACACACACACACACACACACACACACACACACAAAACCTTTGGGGCTGACTGTGGAAAAGTAAAGCCAGTCTAAGACAAGAGCAACATGTAGCTTTAGTTGTAGATAAAGGTAGATATCCAGATAAGAGAGGGATAGAGGGAGGCTGTTGGGATGATATGGGTTAAAGCTCTGTAGAAAACGTGGTGGTTGTTGGTAAAGGTGAAGTGATGGGAGAGGTGGATCTTCATGCTGTGGTCGGAGATGAATTACTACATAAATCCAGTGAGCTTTAAATCACATATGTCTCTTATTCTCCTCTCCTGCCGTCCAGGTATCACCAGGAAGAATCCCCGCACACCTCTGTCAGATCTTCAAGGCACCAACGCCCTGAATGAGAAGGCCAGCTGGTGAGTACCACCCAAATTAAGTATTGGAGTCAAGTCAATTTTATTCGTACAACCCCATATCACAAATTTGCCTCAAGGGGCTTTAAAATCTGCGCAGCGTACAACACCCTCTATCCTAAAAACTTTGGATAGGGAAATATCTCATTTGTTTTGTTTCTGTGTGTGTCGTGTGGTCCTTGGAAAATCTTCATAAAAAAAAAGTGTGACAAATCGAAATGTAAAACTGCAATAAACAGTATTTCTGATATTAACATTGTCTCAAATTAGTCCTGCCGAACCTAACTGAATATCACTCCCTCTCTCTATCTTTCCTTGCCTCCCTCCGTCTCTCTCCTTCCCTCCCCCTGCCTGCTGTAGGGATGGCTTTGGTGTCGGCTGTAACGGTCGCAGCTCCAGGTCTGGTCGCGTGTCCTCGACAGGAAGTCCCGCCCTGGAAGAAGACGGGATCTTCCTCAACTCGACCAGCAGCAAGCTCCTGGAGAGAGCTCAGGGCATCCTACTGTGAGTGACACATGTACACACACACACACACACACACACACACTCCAGTATTTTGCTATTGATTTGTTGTCTAAAAAACAAATCTGTTGGTCTGAACTGATTAATTCAAAATCAGAATATGAAAATGTGTGTATCACTCAGGGTCTAATATTAGTCCTGATATGGGAATTAGTTTTTTCCCTTTTTTAGGAGTTTCCCCCCAGCATATGTACCCTGTCACACCCTTTCAGCAATGTGTAGCTACCTCTATTAGCTGGTAGAAACGGAAAACGAGTATGAGAAACAGCCGATCCAGGATTCCAGCTTTCCATTTGCTTTTTGGGTTGTGTAGTAGGTTGTGTAGTACAGCCACAGTATTCACAGGAAGAAACATATGTGGACTAAAATGGGGGGGGTATCTCTAGTTCACCCCTATCCATTTAAAAAAAATATCTGCAAAAATTATCCCCAACTTGATGAATGTATGTGCTCTTTTAAATGGTAGTTTCATACCCTGAATTTTTCTTTTAATATCTTTTCATAAAAACTATATTTCTCACCTGTAGGAGGAACAAAAACGTCAAAAGCAAGCCGAGCCTTCCCAAGGTAAGACACAAACACGTCACAGCATAACAACATCTTCAGAAACGGTTATCAAAGACCGATTGATACAACAGGTATCAGCTCCCAGACACAGCTTCTTATATTATCTGGTTTTGTGAATGCAGCACTTGTTGGACGTGAAGTCTCTGCGCTACCTGAGCAGCGTGACGCTCCACGACCGCATCACCAAGTCTCTGCTCCACCTGCACAAGAAGAAGAAACCGCCCAGCATCAGCGCACAGTTCCAGGTCAGTGCTGCCGTCGCCCCCTGCTGGAAGATCAGTGGATTACAACAACATTAGGGACTCAGCCGCAGCAACAGCAGATAATGAATATAAACTGGCATTAAAGTGTAGAAGAATATCAAATTGAAACACTACTTAATACATTTAATACATATTATTGCCTGAATAAAAGCAGTAATTATGATGTGAGCTATTAACATTACTTTATACAAATTCTTATCAACTGTTCTGAAATGGCGATAAAGAGTTCAATATTGAATCATAAATGTTGTCTTATTTTGCAACATAAAAGTGCCGTTTTTCCAGTGTTAGAAGTAGTACTCAGATCTTTATCTTAAGTAAAAGTAGCAATACCAAAATATACTTCAAGTACCAAAAGTAAAAGTACTCATTATGCAGAATGGCCCCATTTCAGAATCATGTTTATTATAGTATTGTATTATGCTAATTGATAGATTAATGTACATAAAATGTAAATTCTCAAGTAAAGTACCTCAACATTGTACAGTGTTTGAGTAATGGTTCTATGTTACTTTCCACCACTGGCTTTGTCTTTACGTTAAATGAGGATGTGACGTTACCGGTTTGTTTGTGTGTGTGTTTGTGTGTGTGCAGGCGTCCCTCAATAAGCTGATGGAGACTCTTGATCAATCGGAGCCGTACTTTGTCAAATGTATTCGCTCCAACGCTGAGAAGGTAATTCCTGCTGCACTTAAGAGAAGCTGTATTTAACGACTGACTGCCGACTCTTGTTTCATTATATTCACTCTCTCTCTCTCTCTCTCTCTCTCTCTCTCTCTCTCTGTCTGTCTGTCTGTCTGTCTGTCTGTCTGTCTGTCTGTCTGTCTCCGTCAGCTGCCGTTGCGTTTCAACGACAGCCTGGTGCTCAGACAGCTCAGATACACAGGTATGCTGGAAACCGTCCGGATCCGACAATCAGGATACAGCATCAAGTATACCTTCCAGGTAATCCTCTCCTACTGCAGCTGATCTATTAGCCAATGCCATATTATTCTTACATATTGTGCTGCAACGTTTAGCTGACAAATTCATTAGTAGATCGATAGAAAAATAATCTACAACTACATTGATAATTGACTATTTGTTAAAGTATTTTTTCATGCAGAAATGGCAGAAAGAGGGCGCCTGGGTAGCTCAGTTGGTGGAGCGGGCGCCCATATATAGAGGTTTACTCCTCGACGCAGCGGGCTCGTGTTTGACTCCGACCTGCGGCCCTTTGCTGCATGTCATTCCCCCCTCTCCAAAAATACCCCAAAAAATAATCTTAAGAAATGGCAGAAACAGCTGTTTTCAGCCTAATAAATCCAAAGATTCCCATCTCTTTTCTGTTTATATCATATTATACTGATTATCATTTGGGTTTTGGACAAAACGAGACATTTAAAGACAAGACCTTGGACTTTGAGAAACTAGGATGGATATTTTTCCCTATTTTCCGACATTTTATAGACTAAACAATTAATCGATTCATCAAGAAAATAATCTGCAGATTAATTGATTATGAAAATAACCGTTAGTTTCAGCCCTAGTTACATATTGTTTATTTGTTAGCATAGTAAGCATTTTTCTTTTTGATTTCCATGTTTGAAAGGCCATTATATTGTTGCTTTGTATTTATCTTTTCATGCATATCTAAAACTGCTTTACTGACCACACATACACCATGTTGCAGGACTTTGTGCATCACTTTCATGTGCTTCTGCCTCGAGGCACGAGCCCAACCAAGTCAGGCATCAGGGAGTTTTTCAGACGGATCCACCTCCCTCCTGCTGGGTATCAAGTGGGCAACACCATGGTACGGATTGTAGATGTATCTTTGGTGTGCCATCTTCTCTGCTCCAGTACCATGCTTATTTAAATGTTCCTGTGTGATGCAGGTGTTCCTGCGGGAGGCGGAGCGTCAGCGTCTTCAGACCCTCCTCCACCAGGAAGTCCTGCGGCGGATCGTCACGCTGCAGCGCCGCTTCAGGGCCGTCCTGGAGAGGAAGCACTTTGTTGACATGAGGAGAGCCGCCTTTGTCATACAGGTGAGATGTGGTGGGAATAAGTTGTTTTCAGCCTAAGAGGTTGTAAGGTCGAGTAATTCTACATCCCCATTCCTTCAGTCTCGTCCATGCAGTCAAAACAATATAACAAATTATGATCAGCTATAAAATGATTGCTGTAAGTGCATCACGAATCAATTTAACAATCCTGAACAGCCAAGTGTCTGCCTCCCAACATTTCAGGAGGAGTTTCTGTAGTTCATTAAAGCTACTTACCCTTAGACTGTTTCGACGTTAAGTGATTAATAGTGGTGCATTTACTCCACATATACAGGGTTCTCTAAATATAGCCTCTCGATTAGAGATGACACCCATTTTTGCCATTACAACAGTTTCCACTCATTACTCTAGTTATTTAGTTATATATTGCTCTGATTCTGTAATATTAAGTTCATATATGTCTTCTTGAGGGATTGGCTTTCATTCCAAAATGAGATTTCTACCATTTGAAACATGTCAGAAGATACTGGAACAACATGATAACTAAAATAATGATATGATGATAACTAATAATAATAAATAAATAAAACATATTAAAGATATAACATATTATGTTCTGTTCTTGCTGCAGTGATGTTTGGGTGTGGCTACAGGTGCAACAAAACCGTTCTTTTCAGTCTGGAGTGACTCCTTAAAGCTATAGTGCGTAGTTTCTGTCGCCGCCCCCCCCCAATGAGGAATTCTAAGTAATGACAACAAAACTGTTGATGTGTCCACATGACACAAGCCTCCCGTGATGAATCAGTAATTCTGAAAAAGAAAAGAAAATATATGTTGTTATACTACAGAGCCATACTGTTATATCTCTGAGGAGATAAGAAAAGAGAGACAGAGAGAGGGTGAGAGTGAAAGAAAGCAAACGGTGAAAGGATTGACGCAAGAAGAAAACACAGCATTCAGGCCACTGTCTGCATGTTATTACTAGAGTCCTCAGAGAGGAGCTGACCAAATCTTTGTCAGGCTGAAAGAAAACAATCCCGCTCGGTCCAGAAACAGTGAAACAGTGAACAGGAGCCAATGAAGCACAGATAACAGTACAGATAACATTTAGTAAAACATAAAGTGTAAACGACCAGCTTCAATCTATTTGAGGTCTCGTAATTGTTATTTCAAGGCTGAAAATTAGTATCTGAAATGTCACATACTTAATTAATAAAAATGTCCTTTTAATTAGGAAAGTTAGTCAGAAATCAAGAGTTAAAAACGTTTTCAGTAGCTTGTTGATAAAGTTTCTGTTTGCACGCGGCAGGAATACAATCTGTCATTTAATACATTTCTGAATCAGAAGAAAACGGAGTTATTCCAGGCTCTAACCGAAATGATGCAAGGTATTTTTAGCCTGTTTGAGTTTGTCAAAAGTTCCAGTGATGTCTTTCAGATCGGTTCTTCATGCTTCATGCATTCCATGAATAACAGAAATATCAAATTCCTCAAACCTCTGCTACTTTTTTGGGTCTTGCCTAAAAAAGGTTTCAGGGCAACCCAGCAGGAAGTGAGGTGTTTTTAGAGGGTCAGAAAGGGGGAATAAAACCATTTCCTCTTAAAAAATATCAATATTTGCTGCCCAAAGTTTTCAAATATATAAAAACTAAAAGGGAAAATCAGTAAATAGGCATGTTTTTGGTCAAATCTTTTATGCTCATATTGTGCTTTTTGGCTTTTTCCCTTTCCTTTATTGTGTTGTATATCTTTATTTGTGCATGTTATATGTTTACAAAGTGAAAAAGCCCAAAGTCCACCCCAAAGGGACTTACCATCTCCAACAGAAAACACTGTTCACAAACTGCTCCAAACAGCTCTATTGTAGTCCAGCCTTTACTTCAGAGACAAACGTGCGACACTTTTGGCGTTTTTCCATGACATGGTACCTGCTCGACTCGCCTCAACTCGACTCGCCTTGACTCGACTCAACGCACTGTGCGTCCGTTTTCCATTGCAGATTTTAGTACCTTTTAGTACGCCTCAGCATGGCTGGTCATCATAGCAGCGCCGCAGTAAACTGCCGTGACCTAACGCGACACACACACAGAACGTCGAAGGTGTGTTGTTGTTGCCACAGCCAGAAGACACATTTTGTTTCAAATTAAGCTGGAGGCAGCAAAAAAAAAGCTGGCTAAACTATTTAAAAATGGCGGGTTTGTTCAGGACACCCCCCTCTGTCGCTTTGACGTCACCTTTTGGTATCGCCTCAGTTCGCTTGGAACCTCGACTGAGGTGGTACTAAAAAAATACCTGTACCTGTTTTCGTATTGGAAAACCAAAAAAGGCGAGAGTCGAGGCGAGCCGAGCAGGTACCATGTAATGGAAAAGCGCCTTTTGTAACACACGTTATAATGCTCACCTAGCTGCTGGCGTGGCACGCCCTCATACTCTGCTTCTGACTGGCTAGTAGTCCTAACCTAGGTACTACGCATGTGCGACTCCCAACAAAGATGGAATAGAAGTGTGTAGTGTGTACTCTGTAGCTAAAACAGAGAGCTCAACACACAGGGTGAAAAGAGGAGCTGCAGCAATGTGCAGTACAACCAAAATATGGTGTTTTTTTTAAAATTAACCATGTAAACCTATTCTGGTACAACCTCTAAATACAATTATGAACCTGAAAATGAGCATAATATGAGTACTTTAAAGAAAAGCAAAACAAGATTTTGATCTACTACCTTTTCTTTCTGTCTTTCTGCAGCGATGGTGGCGATCGTGCCTTCTCAAAGAGTCCACCATGGACTCGGGTGACGAGGAAGAGGCAGCGGTGTGTCTGCAGGCGGCCTGGAGGAGCTACAGGGAGCGCAGGAGGTTCCTGCAGCGGCGGGACTCTGCCATCGTTATACAGAGGAGCTGGAGACATTACTGTCATCGCAGATCTTTGGCAGCTGTAACGGTTCAAACAGCCTGGAGAGGATTCAGGGAGAGGAGCCGCTACTGTCGGGCGTACAGGACTGTGACGCAGCTACAGGCGATGGGCAGGGGACACCTGGCTCGGCTCAGGTGAATGAAAGTGATCTGCAACCACTTCAGTTTAGGGCTGAGCGATTAATTGTTATCAAATCGAAATGGCGATTTGAAAGAATGCAATTAGGTAATGGTAAAGACTGCGATTATTGAATGTGAAATATTTAGTTGAATGTTTGGTGTAACACGTTTGGTGTAACACATTTGATTTAAAAAAAATGTATTCCTCTTTTCATTATTATATTTACAGCTTTTTCCTAAATTAAATGCTGGGACAGATTGTTTACAGAAATGTCCTATTTTCAGTGTATTTTTCATTTATTTTGTATTCCTTTATTTAACATGATCATAGAAGGTGCAATATGTAGCTAAATAAAAATTGCATATCGAATTGTTATCGCAGTATCTGGCAGGAAAATCGGAATTAGATTTTTTTCCCTAAATCGTTCAGCCCTACTTCAGTTACAATACTGGGTGAAAATCAGATTAGATTAATTGTTATTTATTTAATGCACAGCTGCCTGGTAGACAGGTGACAACATTTGAATTATGGACTTCATCAGGCATCAACATTTTTGAAAACTTGGATTAGAAAAACAATAAAAAATCTAGGTGTAATTTTGATTTAAAAAATATTGCGTTGCAAACATTGTAGTTTGAGGGTGCAGTTTCTTTTACTTGAAGGGGCTCTGGTGCACAATCAGCAGCTCTTGTGTGCACTTTCTCCCCATTTTTATTTATTTATTTATTGAAGCATATTCTGAGCTTTGCTTGTTGCAGGACGACTTGGTTTGCTGTTTAAATATTGTGATCAGCATCTTCATGCAGCAGGAAACAGGACAACTTTTATTAGATTTTCAGCCACAGCCATCAACTGTCTTCAGTGAAAAAGCTCTAAAAACTCACTGTACACTACCTGCTCAGCAGCAGACAGTAGACAGACACAGTTAGCCACTAGCTGGTGAACATAGTGGAGCATTTAGCAGCTAAAAAGACAGATTTGTTCCCTCCTGAAGTGGGTAGAAACCAAAAACCGAGCTAAAGGAGTCAATATTGAACTTTCATCAAATGTCCAGACACATGACTCAGAATGAAATGCTGTGTTGTGCAGCGTTTACAGTTGTTTCCCCAAGTGGCCAAAAATATTCAGGTGTAAGTGAAACTAAAAAAGGTGCTATGTGTTTTTTGTAGCAAAATCATGGTTGGTGTGTTTAATATTCAGTTTTCTGCCTGTTTTGTATGGAGACTGGTGTTGATTACACATTTGTATTATTCACTGACATTGTCTTCAGGTTCAGTGAGGTAAAGAAGCAGCATGAAAGACAAGAGAGTCCACCAGCAGCAGAGATGGATGCAGGAACCATGGAGGACCTCACCTCATCAGAACAGGAAGGTTTTGTCCAGGACCTCTCTGTAGAACTGTCTGAAGACTCTAAGCCTGCTCTGTTAGATGTGGGAGAGATAGAAAAAGAAGAGGACTCGGAGCGAAGTAGGAGCACAGACGAGACGAGCCATAAGAACCGGTCAAAACGCGAGAGCAGACGGATGAGAGAGCTGGAGCAGGCTCAGTTCAGCTTGGAGCTTCTCAAGGTCCGAAGCACCAGCCTGCAAGAAGACTCTGTCCCAGACAGCAGCACCTGTCAGCTGGAAGACCCTCGCAGACATTCACCTCGGGGATCTCCAGCCAGTCATGGCAGTTTTGAACTGCTCAGTGTGGAAGACATGGAGACTGAAGGCTCTGGAGGTTTTGCTTCCCAGTCGACTGAACCTCAAGAACATCCCCAATTAGCGGATATCCAACTACATGAGGGACTGAGGGATTCAAACTTTAACGAAAAGCCTGCGATGGAGCCGCCAAACAAGGCGGAGGGTCCGAGGGCAACGTTTTATATTGCTTCCGACCAAAGTCCAGTTCATGAACCAAAATTCGAAAGCCCCAGCAAGTCTTACAGAGAGAGAAGGATGTCCGCGTCTCGGCGGCCTGTAGTGGTGTTGATCAGTATGCAGAAGGAGAGTCCTGTGGAGGAGGAGGGGCTGCTGGCAGCCCAAACCCTAGAAGGAGCTTCTGAAACTGGAGCAGCATCATCCGGTTCCCAAATGACGCCTGTTGCAGGCTCGGACGTGGTATCAGAGATGGAACAGCCTCATGGGTTTGCAACCCAGACTGAAAGTGATGTATTTGAAGTGGACAAGTCTTCTGAGGTCCCGTATTCAACGGCCCACGGAGCAAGTCCAGAATCAGGGATTTGCTCTTCGGAGGTGGACATCCAGATCCTCCTGGAGCCCAGTCCAGTGAAGTCCAGTGTTCCCGCTGTCCTCCCCAGTCAGCCGGAGAGGAAGGCGATCCGGCCGGCACAGGAGGCTCCCAGCCAGGTCCTGGACACCAAACCACCAAAAGCTCAGAAGAAGAGCTCAGGCCAGACTGTGATCGTGAACATGGTGGAGAAATCCCCCAACGCTGTGTTCTCCCCACCCAGGCGCAAGCTGCCCTTCTCCAAGTAAGTGGACCTTTATACTGAAGGAAAAGACTGCAGGTTAGGGAAGCCACACAATTCTACCTTCAGGATTTATTTGTTTATTAGTATAATTGTTAACAAAGTGTGCTTTTAAAACATCTCAAAATCCAGGAAAAGAGCAATGTATGTGTGTGTGTGTGTGTGTGTGTATATATATATGTGTGTGTATATATATATATATGTGTGTGTGTATATATATATATGTGTGTGTATATATATGTGTGTATATATATATATATATGTATATATATATATATATATGTGTGTGTGTAGATTTGGGATTTTGCTAAACTTTTTTGTTTGTTTATTTTGCACAATAAAATCTAAAGAAATAGTAACACAAGAAAATAAAGTAATAAAATGAAGATTGTGCAGGTGAGATTAAGAAAACCACTAGGGGCTTATAGAAGGAATCTCCGTTATGGAAGAGGAGAAAATAAATATATAATCAGCAATTACTATTACAAGAGTCGACAAATGTCTGGTTTTGTGTTGCAGGTCAGATAAGGATTTGGTGAACCAGGAAAGATCTCTGGCCATGTTCAGAGACGACTCTAAATCTGGATCCAGAAACAGAGAGGTAGGACACCCAGAACAGAACACACTCACATGCTCCCTTAAGGCCGTTTTATGCTTCTGCGTCGAATCGATGGCGTACCCCCGCAGACCCCTCTGCGTCTACGCTGGACCCTACGCTGTAGCCTGACATGCCCCTCTCGAAAAATGTAACTACACTTCGCAGCAAGGCACGTTGCTCGGCCGTGGCTTGGTAGCGTTGCATTTCCCCAGACTCATTTCCTGGTTCTCCTTCTCCATAAACAACGTGAAATCAAGGGGAGGGTTCACTTTTTTCTGCTAAAGATTTCCCACCGTGGTCAGAAAACACAGGGGAGACGCTTTGTTTCTCTCACTATGGCTCTAGAGTCAGTACTCGCTCTGAAGCTAATCGCCGTCACTCTTTCGCTTCTCCCTCACTCTAACACACTCACACACACACACACACACACACACACATGCCGGCTTGACGCACACACCAGCGCACAAGTATAAACATCAGGCCACTTACGTAGGCTATGGCGAAAGCTCTGCGTGGACCCTCCGCAGAACTATAAAACGGCCTTTACACATCACACACACACACACACGCACACGCACACACACAGACATGGTTGACGCTAACACCGTGGTTTGTTTGTGTGTGCACACTAATCAGGTGCGATTAATCATGACTCATTATAAGTTGAGTATATTTCCGATCCCGAAAATGTATTATATTTTTTTACCATTTCTAATATTTACCTCTAATGAATTCCACTCAATGCTAAAACCTCAGAATCAGACTCACTTTGATTTGCCACCTAAGGTCACACATACAAGGATTTTAAATTAACTGGTTTCTCATCCGCTCTCTGTGCTTAAAATATACCGAAAATAAACTTACAGAAGTCGAACCAGCGTAGACATACAGCAGATCTACATAACAGATTGATAAATAAGAGAATAAAAAGCATAGATACACTTTTACAGATGGTATTGCTGTATAGATATATGCTGTATAGATATGAACATAAACCCGTAAAAATGTTTAACTAACCCTGTGCAGAGCTTCAAACAGCCTTATCTTCCTGTCCATTTCTTCTCTAAGAAAATAAAGTTTTATCAAATGCAATATGCGTAGTTAAAGTAGTTCATTTTTTGCAAAATGTAAGAAGTCGTTACATCATAAAAGAAAAGTATTAGGGCTCAACTAAGGTTCAGTTAATTCAAGATCTCATATTTATTCACACACACACACACACACACACACACACACACACACACACACACACACACACACACACACACACACACACACACACACACTGGCTGACCTAATGTTCCTGTGGTTGCCTGGAAGCAGGTGGGCCGCCCTGGCCCCAAAAAGAAAGCGCGAATGTCCCGGACGCGCTCCGACTTCCTCACCCGCTGTAACTCTGAGGGGGCGACCCAGTCGGACGACGACGATGAATACTACATCCCCGCCCACTCCCACACGCTGCCCCCCTCCCTGTCTCCCCCACACGCCCACCCCGAGGCTGACTGTCACAGTGACTCCGAGATGGTAAAACACCGGGGCTCTGGAGGTCCCGTGGCCTCCGGGCAATCGACTTTTTCCTGTCCACTCAGGCCCCCTCCCTCCTCCACCACCACTTTCCTCTCAGGTGGAGCTGTCTGAGCGGCAGGGGCGGAGCCTTTTAACACTGCTAACCCCACTGTCGCCGTACTGTTCACTCATGTTGGACTGTTTGACTACTGAGCTGCAGTCTGAAACCAAACAGACTGATGTTCTCTCCACTTCACTCAACCAGACCGTCACCGTGGCCGGTCTGTAGTCGATCGCTTTGCACGTTGCTCTGCTGGCTGTTGGTTCGAAAATCAGCCCAAGCTGAGACATCTACGTTGTCACCTCTAGGCTCCACTCCCCTTTTCATCACACGAGAGTACTTGGAACACTTTGGAGTTTAATCTCATAGTTTTCCTTCAGTACACACATGCCACATGTAAGGACTGAAACAATTTTATAACAATTATATATAACAGCCAAACCCTAACTTTATATATCACTTTATGATGATGTACAGCAGCAGGACTTTGCTTTTTAGAAGCTGGAACCAGCGAATGTTGTGTTTTTGGTGCATAAACAAGCTAAATGATTGTCTGTCAGAACTGTTGGCGATTCATTCTGTTGATCAATTAATCTAATAATTGAGTTCATGTTTTAGCACTAGTTCTGAATGAAAAGGTATTTGTTAGTTGAGGCTGCTTTTATTTTTCGTCATTAAAAGCACTGGCAACAGTCTCAAATGATGAGTTTGCTGCTGTTGGCACCCTTATCGAATTGAAATCTATAAACAGGTGAAGAAGAAAACGTCTCACAGTGTGGCAGTTGACTTAAAGGAAAACTTAAAGGTTAAAACTCAAAATCTATTCAAATACATGCCTGTATCTACTTCCTCTTTAAGAACAATAAACAGAGATGTTCACAGGAAGAGCTGACTGAAGATCTTTTCATAAAAGGGTGAATTAAGATCTTCTCATATTTTTGGCCTGTCCTGAAAACACAACAACACGCCTGGTGTTGCTCTGCACGCCGTCTGCTGCTCCTGCATGACGGAGCATACTCCAGCTCAGTGACTTCTCACTAACATCGTCGTTTTCTAACAGGATCTTGCAAGCATTACTTCTGTTTTTCTCTCAATCTCTCTACATCAGCGTTATTCTCTGTGATATTGTTGATTTCACTCAATCTCTTTAGATCCGCTAGATTTATTACATCAGTGCATTTAGTTGCATCACTAGAACCAGAAACCTCAATATTCCTTTTACATGATTTACAAACATTTACTGCAGTGATGTGGAACTATGCATTCTATACTCTATGTTGTAGAACAAATTATATAAACATATTACTACATAACATGTAATATTTCTGTCCATAAGGCACAAACATAGAGTAACCAACTTGTGTTAAACAGGAGCGGCGGTCGCCAAAAGCCCCAGCATCCTTTTTCAACCCTAAACATGGTTTATTTTTCTCACCCAGTTGTCGTTATCTGCTCTCCAGCCATCTCACAAAGACCAGAAGAAGATCCATAAGACCATGTCTTCAGGAGACCTGGGCAAGGTGGAGGTGCTCAGGAAAACCTCCAGTCAGGATGGAAGGTAAGATCCGCAGAGAGTCTCTAATTCCATCTTTTTACACCGAAAATCTACCTTATAACTTCAGTCTTTAAATACATTTGAATCAGCTTATACATTTCTGTAGCAGAAGAAAAATTGACACGTTCAGTGTCACATGAAATAAGAGAACAACTGTGCGTGTTTGTTGCAGGGAAATTTGAAAACGATTCTGTTTTTTGCTGGCTGACCTCGTATTGAACCTGTGGTGATTTAGTAACTGCAGTGTGACATAGAGATGCATTTCTTGGGCCACCTAAATAACTCCGATCACATGGTTTTTTTTCATGACTTTTCCTCAGGTTTTTGGTGGACATTTGTGTATACTTAAATTAAATGAATCTATTGTGTTGTGTGATTTAGCAGGATGAGAGGAAGGATACGATTCTGGAGTAAGACGAAGCACAGCGAGAAGAAACTGTCGAGAGAGAAGCAGGCCAGCAGGAGCGAATCGGCAGAGACACATGGTATAAAAAGTCACTGTGCAGACATATTTTAGTTTTGGTTAACCCTCCACATGGAGGTCAGCAGTCATGATGAGTAGCACAATACAGTATACCATAGAATATTATTTAATAAGGTAAAATATGATTTATGAAGAATGAATGCAGATTTAAGTTTCTTGATTAACAAGAATCGTTTTTTTAGTAATCCACCATCTCTCCATTTTTGTGTCCATCCTACCAGAAGGCCCTTCTTCTCCTCCTCACAGTCCAGATTTGGAGGCAGCTCCCTCCCTGGGGGCCAGGGACAGTAAGGAGAACAAGGAGCCGTCTCCTAAGATGAGGAGGCGTCGCAGTGTGAAGATCAGCAGCATCGCTCTGGAACCCGCCCAGTGGCAAAACGACGCACTGCACATCCTCAGCTCGGCCCATGACTACCGCAGCATGAACGACTTCCTCATGAAGAAGGTCAGAGGGGAAACCTGTGTGTGTGTGTGTGTGTGTGTGTGTGTGTTGAGTGTGCATGTGTGTTGGAGGCAGGGCAGGAAACAACATATCATTAAAGGCAAAGGCAGTGAAATAGGTTCATCAAGGTAAAGTTGTGAATGCTCTGCTCCCTGCTCTACTGTGTTGGCACATACATTAACAACAACAACAAAAAAAACGTATCATATCTACTCTCTTGAGTGCATGACAAAGCTCTTCATCGTGATAAACTGTCTTTTCTGTGAGTGTCCCCTCCCACTCCGTCTGTGAGTGTGGGGGAATCAGAACAAGACAGACCCTAGTCACAGGTCAGGGGCTCTAAGGTTACTAATAGCCCACACCAATAGACTTGTGATCCACACCTTACCCTTTATAGTCCTCTTCCCTGCGGCCGGAGAAGAGTGCGCGCGTGCGTGCGTGCGTGCGTGCGTGCGTGCGTGCGTGCGCGCACAGTATAGTGAGTTTCTGCCGGTCCTGTAAGAGTGTTGCATCATATTACCTAAAACTCAGGGTTCAAAGTAATCTTGAATGTGTAGTTGAAAGGTGCACTCCTTAATTGTTCTACACCTACAATAGAACCCCTAAATCTTAAAGGGTCAGTTCCCCCAAATTATAAGGACATAATTGTGGTTTAATTCGTCCCGGTTTTGAGATATCTGTCTGTGAGATTTCCAGCGCCACCCCAACACAACTGAGCTTAACAGAACGTTGCTTGTTGAGATCACACAGCTGCTGAGCACTTATAAATGAATTTCATAAAATTAAACTCATAAAATCCTCTCAGTCATCCAGATAATGTTATAATTCATGTATAAAAGTTGTAAATGTAACACGAAGAATATGCAGCCACTCTCTGTGTCTGTTATGTGAATAGTGTCCTAATACACTTTTAACTACTACTACTATTAAGTAAGATGATGCTAGGATCAGATTCAAAATAGTACATTCATATTTTGTATATTTGTGTGCTAAAGTTTCCTTGCACAGCGTCCACTATAAAGACAACTTTAAAAAGATGTCTTGGTAAACAGTTGCTGAGCTGAGCAAGACTTTTTTTCCCATGAGCTGAGCTGTTAACTTGAAAATCATCTGTCCCTTCAGATCGCCGACCTGGAGTCTGAAGACGGTAAGAAGGACACCATGGTGGACGTCGTCTTCAAGAAAGCGCTGAGGGAGTTCAGGATCAACATCTTCAACTCCTACTCCACTGCCCTGGCGGTGAGTCCTCTCTGCTCTTTTCTCTCCGTTTGTCCTCAGCTGCTTGAGGCACCACAGGATCTCTGTTCAGCTCTGCATTAGGAAGGTTGAGACAGGGAAGGCTGGGACTAAAGTATACGAAATTGACCCTGACGCGTTATTATGGAACCCATGAAACTTCTAGGCAAGACCCGCCCTTCAATAGCAGTCACACGCTTCTATTGGCCCAGGCGTCCATGCTTACGCTAAGTAACGTAACCCGATTTGTTCAGGTCCTATCCCCTGACCAATCAGCTATCCTGACCCCTAACCACTCGAGGTCAATGCCTAACCCCAACCAATCGGCCTGCTTCGTAGGGCGGGACTTGCCTAGAAGTTACGTGGGATCCATAATAACGCGACCCTGACATACTGAGGCACCGCATAGCTAAATATTCTGAATTTGAATAGATGAGTAATAAATGTTTACTGATGTTTTAGAGCAGTGGTTCTGAACCTTTTCAAGTCGCGACCCCCCCCCGAATAATATGGTTGGTGTTTGCGACCCCCCCCCCTTGACAACAAGAGAAAGAGAGCTGCAACAGGTGTCTACTCACCTCCCACTACTAATTTTGAGTGATTTTTTTGTGTGAATGCTCTGATTAATACATGGGAACAAATAATGCTTTGCTTTACAGTTTTAGTTTTAGCAGCTAGCCCCTAGCATTGTCCAATGTGCTCCAGGCTCTGTGGATTTGTGATGCATTTGTGACTTTTTCTCTGTCCCTGACCCGCCTTCAGACCCCTTTCTGTGTTCCAGGACCTGCTGACTTACAAATGAAGCTCTGAATATACCACATGAAATGTACCGAACTCACACAGTAATGTAGAAACCATTCCCCAGTCTAGAATACGTAATTTCATTTAGAATTTTTTTCTCACCAACCATCTGGCGACCCCCAGACATGATCTTGCGACCCCCTTAGGGCTTCCTACTCCCCCGGGTGTAGAACCACTGTTTTAGAGGATTAATTTTCCATTTGAAACCCAAATAGTAGTACTGCTGATTCTGAATGTTTTTCTTCCTTTGCCCTCACCACCAGATGGATGATGGGAAGAGTATCCGTTACAAGGATCTCTACGCCCTGTTCGAGCACATCCTGGAGAAGACCATGCGTCTGGAGCAGAGGGACTGGTGCGAATCGCCGGTGAAGGTGTGGGTCAACACCTTCAAGGTCTTCCTGGATGAGTTTATGACTGAGTACAAGCCCATGGAGGGAACTGTCGGCAGGGTAAGAAAGTTAAAAACTGGATGGATGGACAGAAATACTGTCAGGACATGAACAAAAAAAAACTACAGGTTGAATTCCAAATAATGGTTGCGGGTAATATTAAGTATTTAGATTTATTATCAAATGCAGATGGAATTTTCTACTCGACAATCTCTGATCATTTTCCCAAGAGATTTAGGGTCCATTGTTCCTCTGCGGAGCTTATACGAGAGACCAGAGATTGTTTTGCTAAAGGAAAATGCAGTCAAAGGGGATCTAAAATTGAAATTACCTGTTAAATGAAATTTTAATCATAATTGTTCAAAGAACAATGGTTGGCTTTTTTCATTTTCCCCCGCTTGCCACCGGAACATTATGTACTGTTTTACTTACTTACTGCATTTTGCAATGCAAATAATATAAATACAATATATATCAATTAATGGCATGTGCAAAACTCACAAGATGTAAACAAAATGCACAAGGTAAAACATTTGTCTCTTTTCAGGCTCCTAAACGTGAACGTAAGAAGTCGAGGAAAAAGGAAACCGACATTGTAAGTTGTAAATGTAATGGTATACTGCAACAAAGTGTTTGGAATAAAAGCAATGATACCAGCTGAGCTGACTGGTGTCTCTGCTGCCTCCCTGTAGGTGGAAGAACACAACGGCCACATCTTCAAGTCCACACAGTACAGCATCCCCACCTACTGCGAGTACTGCTCCTCCCTCATCTGGATGATGGACCGAGCCTGTGTCTGCAAACGTGAGGATTGGACACAAGAACACACACACACACACACACACACACACACACACACACACACACACACACACACACACACACACTTAAATAGATAGGTTGCTTTCACACTGCTACAGTATGCTGGTTTATTTGCAAAAAGATATATACGTCTCTCTTCTTTGGTGACACAAAGAGCTCACAAAGAAATAACTATGAGTATTGATAGGCAAGATTGCAGCTAGACCTTATACTTTATAAATATCGACACACAAGAAGAAATAGGACAGAAAATGCGGTACTTGTACATTGTTGTGATGCGTGGACTTGCCGCATTACTGGATGGTTGCCCCCCACACACACACACGCACGCACACACACACACACACACACACACACACACACACACACACACACACACCGATAAACACACCACCAGCAGTTCCTAATGTTCTCCTAACCAACTTACCCACAGGCACTCCCATGTCTGTAGTTTTTATTTCCACCCACATAGCACATTACACCCTTTCCTACTCTTTACACACACACACACACACACACACACACACGCACGCACGCACGCAGTCTCCCTGAGTGTCTAAAAAATTTGATTAAACCTCATAAATCCATCTTCTATCTAGTTATAAGCTCCAGCTGCACTTTCAGTGAGCAGCAGACATCACGTCCAAACTCTCTGCCGCCTCGACATTTACATTTTAGTCTTTGAGGTTGTGACTGACTGCAGCGGTTGTTGCTTATGTGTGGAGATTGTAGGAGTTCCATCAGTCTGATTGTGTTTTTCTGTTGTCTGCAGTGTGTCGCTACGCCTGTCACAGAAAGTGCTGCTCTAAGATGACCACCAAGTGCAGTAAAAAGGTAGGAGATTTTCTATCTGAAGGTTTCTTGTTTCATGATGCTGTAATATCATAATGGTGTTAAAATGCAAAAAGACAACAATAGATATGGATATCATAGCACATCAGTTATCATGTATCACTAATCAAAGCAGTTATTCAGTTTTAGCCTACTTGATTTACTTTCTGGCTTTATGTTACCTAATTAGGATTTCTGATGTAGTTATTCAATACGCAGATATGTTCTCTAAACTGTTGTTCTGTAAACTCTGTAAACCTAAAAATAAAAATTTAGAAATAACTTAAATAACAACAAGGACCATAATTGCTGCTTTTTTTGTCAACACACAAAAAATTAATTATATTCAGTCCTTAGGTCTTCTAGCTAAAAGTGTTTGTTTGTTTATTACTCTCTAATGAGTTACAGTTGCAAACTCTGCTGTCAACTTTTTTCAAGTGAAATATGTACCTTATATATACAATATCTAAAAAGACTAAAACTTCTTCTCATTAAAAGCCATAAAACACAACTATGTTCCATTCAGTACACTCGAGAGGTTTTGCTCCTAAGTAGTTTAAGTAGTTACAGAGTGAGTTTATCTATTGTATCATTCACTATCATGCTGTAGTTATTACAGGGGCCACAGTCCACTGGTCAGACAAAGTTACACACAGTAGGCTTTAATGGAACGTGTTGCTGTGTTTGTGTCAACTAGTACGACCCAGAGCTGTCGTCGCGGCAGTTTGGCGTGGAGTTGTCCCGTCTAACCAGCGAGGAGCGAACGGTTCCCCAGCTGGTGGAGAAACTCATCAACTACATTGAGATGCACGGCCTCTACACGGAGGGAATCTACAGGAAGTCGGGCTCCACCAATAAGATCAAAGAACTCCGCCAGGGGCTGGACACAGGTGAGACTGACCCTAAAATCCTCTGCTTTAGTATCTGTGTATCGTCTGTGTCATTCTTAATTCATTCATTTTGTGCTTCTGTTGTGAAAACAATGTTAGCTAACGTGATGATATTTGAGAGTTAACAGCAGTAGCTGATTTTGAAATGGAAGTCATCAAATATTGTAAATATACTACTACTACTTTTTGTTGTTCTACCTCTTCTTTTTCTTCTTCTCTTCTACTACTACTAATGCTACTAGTTTTCTTCTGCTTCTTTTTCTTGTTCTTCTACTTCTACTACTTCTTTGTAGCAGGAGAGTCATAGAAGTAAGATGAGCAGTACTACTACTACTAAGACTCTACTATTACTTTTACTACTTCCTCTTTTTCTTCTTCTTATACTACTACTCTAGTAATAGGTATTCTGTACTACTTCTAAATAAACGATATAGCGATATAGACTGAATAACTGTAATGTCGCGCTAACATAAAAATCGCTTCTGGGTAGACAAACTGCAGTTGATTTGAATTGCTGAGATATGTGAAGTCAGCAAACTTGTTTATTTCTGTTGTCCTTTCAAGCCATAACTGTAATGTTTAAAGATATACAGTTCAACACGGAGGTCTGACCTATCTGTCGTCTCTGCTGTGCTTATTTTCTGTACAGTGTTCCTTTAAATTAGGTAAATTAGGTCTCCAACCTAATGTCAGTCAAAGTCAAAGTGTTTACATATGAAAGCATCACACATGTATTTTAGATGAATGAGATGAGAGTATATCCAGTTGTTCCTTGCCCATGTTTGCTCAGCGCTGTTAAATTGTATGTATGGGACGCAGGAGTTTTTTTTACCCGGAAGTTGTTGTAAACAAACTAAATATATAAAAACTAAACCTTTCTGAAAAACTGAAACAAAAATTAAATTGAAAAGTCAAAACTGAAATAAACTAAAAACGAATATAATCTTGTCTTACTACTAGGTCTTCTTCTACTACTTCTAAATAAAGTATATACAGTCACAAACAGAGCAGTTGATTCACCTGAACGTATCTGTGTGTGTTCCAGATGTGAGCGTTGTGAACCTGGATGACTACAACATCCACGTCATTGCCAGCGTTCTCAAACAGTGGCTCCGTGACCTGCCCAGCCCTCTCATGACCTTTGAGCTGTACGAGGAGTTCCTCAGGGCCATGGGTAAGCTTATATTCAGCCCCTTCAGTGGCTCTGCTGTTTGTCTGTCCGGAGGCTCATCCATCTGAGAATTCGTATGCGAAGGGAGGACACTACTCGGTCTGAGGGTGTGTTTGTTTTCCTTTCCAGGTCAGCCAGACAAGCGGGAGGTGATCCGCGGGGTGTATTCGGTGATCGACCAGCTCAGCAGGACGCACCTCAGCACACTGGAGCGCCTCATCTTCCATCTGGTCAGGTGAGTGATGAGATGTGTTCAGATCATTTACTTTAATAAATAACAGTGATAATTTACTACAGAAATACTACAAGTAAAAGTTCTGCATTCCCTACAAAAGCATTATCAACTAAAAGGACTCAAAGAATCCAAAGTAAAAATATGTATTTGTCAGAATGGGCCCTGTCAGTGTTATATCATTATAATACCGGACCAATAGTTATTGATGTAAAACTTACTTTAATGTTATAGCTTGTCGAGGTGAAGCTCATTTTAAATGCTTGTTATACTTTTGGGTAGTCCCATCTATAACACAGCATCATATTTGATATACTGCTCAAACGTTTTGTTTGTAAAATCAGGTAAGTGATGAGATAACACCAGCATTACATCAGCACAACAAAATGAGCCAACACTTAAACATATTCTGCTTTATGCATAGTTATTTATTTATTACTCTGTACCTCCTACTGTGACCTGTACAATATGCTGTTTCATATTCATCTGTATATCTCTATATATTATTCCCACCTGCGTATAAAAGAAGTGTTTATAGTGTACATACTACCATTATTACCCTATTCTTAGAGTATTTCCTATTATGTTTTTTGTGTTTTTTTCAATTCTATTCATATTTAATGTGTATTTTTCTTATTTTGTTGGTTTGCATTTGAGCTGCTGTGACAAGTGAATTCCCCCAGTGTGGCATCAATAAAGTCTATCTTATCTTATCTCACTACGGCCTCAGGCAAGACAGCCTGCGTCTAATAAATGGGTTTAGAAATAATATCTGATCTGTATAATGTTTTTGCCTGGGAGCAAAGTGTCTGAGCGGTGGTTTCAGGTTCTCACTGATTATCAAACACGCTGGATTAGCTGTCTCGCCCACATTTGGATTACCAGGATTATATTGTGTGTGTGTGTGTGTGTGTGTGTGTGTGTGTGTGTGTGTGTGTGTGTGTGTGTGTGTGTGTGTGTGTGTGTGTGTGTGTGTGTGTGTGTGTGTGTGTGTGTGTGTGTGTGTGTGTATGTGTTTGTATTTCAGGATCGCCCTCCAGGAGGAGACTAACAGGATGTCAGCCAACGCCCTCGCCATCGTGTTCGCTCCCTGCATCCTTCGCTGCCCCGACACCATCGACCCGCTGCAGAGCGTCCAAGACATCAGCAAGACCACGGCGTACGTCCACTGTCCTCAACTATCCTCTGTGGTTTCCCAAATAAACTCTTTGGCTCACTAAATAAGTCTTGTAAAGAAAATAACTGCTTAACAGAAACGTTTTATGGATTTAAAAAAAAGTGTATAGAATAGAAATGTTTTCATTTCTATTTTTGTAAAGATTAAGGTATATTGTTTTTGTTTTTACCTACGTATATTATTTCTTATTGATCTCACACTCAAAGTGTGTTGCAACATGAGGCTGACCATGTTTAAACCAGTTAACTGTTAGAGTTAACTGTCCACACAGTGATGAATCAAATATCGTGATGCTTTCAATGTCACCACCAAGCGTATACAGAGGCCTGTAGGGACAAACTTGGAGAGCAGAAAAGACTTTTATTTATGAATAGCTGGTGCAACTCAATGCTCTATTCTATTTGTATTCTGTTCAATTCTAAAGTGATCACTCCTATGGGTTATAGGTGTGTGGAGCTGATCATCAACGAGCAGATGAGCAAGTACAAAGCTCGTCTGAAGGACATCAGCAGTCTGGAGTTTGCAGAAAGCAAAGCCAAGAGCAGACTGACCCACATCAGGAAGTCCATGGTAAGATCAGACTACTGTCAGTCATCTGACTGCAGCCGTCGAGGCTTCTATACTAAGTTACATACTCATGATGTTAAGTGTGAATAATCCTTATTGCCTGGCATTGACATGGATGTTTTGCCTACTTGTTCCTCTCACTCATCATTTAAATGGTGACACAACAGTTTTCAGCGCCACGGGCAGCTGCCATGGTTTTCACACAGCCATGGCAGGAGTTCATTCATACATCTTTCATCAACAGATTTTGCTGTGGGTTTTTTTTTGTAGCACACGCAAAAAGCTGACAAAACTCAAGGGGACACTATAAATGTTTAAAATTCTTCTCATCAAGGCTACACGTGTGCCACAACCCTCCCTTTTATAAGAACATTTTTAACCATGTTGACTAAACCCTTCATGTTCCTCTTATCTTCTAACTTACTTTACAGTCGCAGCAGATGCCGAAACAGGCTGTCAGGAACTCCCAAAAAAAATGTCTTCTGTTCAGAACATCCATATACAAGACAAAAATGGGCCACTTGTCAATTAGTAAATAGTAATGTTGCTCAGATTGGACATTTAAATTAATTTTAAATCACAAGTAAGAAGAGAAAATAAGCATAGATAACTACGCAGGTAACGGGCAAATTTAAAAACAAACAGCTGAACATGATTGTCGCAATACTATAGCTTTTTTTCACACCAAGGGCCCTAATTTAACGATCTGAAACGCAAGTATCAAACGCCAAACGCAAGTAGCTTTGTGGGCGGATCTCGGGCGCTGTTGCTATTATACCGGCGGGATAAATGACTCTTGCACCCGACGCAAATCTAAAATTGGTTGGTCTGATGTAGCTACATTACTCATAGGTGTGGTTTGGGCGTAACGTGCAATAAACCAATCAGAGAGTTATCTCATATTCCCTTTAAAAGCAGGCACGCTTGTTCCATGGCGGATTGCTATTATAATGGCGGATTTACTAGGCGCATGCTCTTAATACATCCATGGGTGCACGCCAGGAGCGGTTCACAGCCGAGGAGACCGACGTTTGCTATTGATTTTTCTATTTGACAAAATGTAAATAAAGAAATGTCACAAAAACATACTTTCCGATGTTTTGGGCTCCCTCTCACTGAATCACGAGGTTATGAATGCATGGTGATATTTTTGCAATGTAGTCTCAACATTAGACCGGGATTACCTCACTATAGACGATGAAGCTCTTCTGTCTCTCCTCTCCCATGCTGCTGCTGGCGCATTTGGGTTAAGTGGCATCGGCACATGCAGTTCAACATCACATCTCCTTAAGTCCTCTAATATTTCCTCATTTATGTCATCAACACATCCATGATTCATGGAAATGTTGTGTAAAACAAGGTCATATTTTTCCTTATATTTATGTATGATTAGCAAAAATGGGAACTGCAAAATAGCACCAGGGAACGTTTGCGCCGGAACACGCCTCCTTTTTTTGCTGAACGGGAGCGTAAGTTCTTCCCCTAATTTACCGACGTGAGTCTGTGGAGGAAAAAGTCTGCTGTGCGTCGGTTGCAAAATAAGAATGATACATGCGTCGGTGTACAAAGTCAATTGCGCTTGGTGCAAGATAGGGCCCCAATTCTCAACTATAGAATTATGAAAACTTTCCATTGTATTATTCATGCAAAATAGCAGAAGCAGTGACTAACACTCATTATGTAACTTCCTATTAATATATTTTAACAATGAATGAAGTTACTAGCTCTGTAATATGTCTTTCTGGCAAAGAAACAGTAACAGCAAGATGCTGCTGACTTGTTGGTGATATCAAGCCTCTCCACTTTCTCTACCAACAAGCTGTATCTAAACTATCCCAATAAGCATGGCTTTAAAGATTTGCAGATCAAAAGATGTCTAGATATTTTGGTTAAAGTGATGGTTCGGAGTAATTTCACCCTAGGGTCCTTTGCACCATGACCTCGAGCCAAACACCCCCCCAGAAGCTTTTTTCACCTGGGTCTAACATTGGGGGGCGTTAGCGGAGTAGCAAGTGTCGCTGAATAGCTTAGCGCAGAGGCTAATGGATCGAAGTGTTCTCTTAACATTACCCCACTAATAATGCCCAAAATGATACCAAAGGTCTACACTAGTATTATAGGTGTTATGCACTCATAAAACGATGGATTGAAAGTACGTAGTTTGTGTACACCAAGAAGTTTATGTAAATAACACTTGCCTGCTGGCTTCTGCTCTCTGCTGTTGTTGTTGCTGCTGTGAGACGAGTGCTTAGGGACGTCTACAAATTACTACACCGAAAAGAGATGCAACAAAAATATTTTTAGTTTAACTTATTTTTTAAGTAAGTGCTGTAGTATAACTAGCAGGAGACAAGTAATAATTGAGGTAAGTTTGGAGACATTACCTTATTTAATCATTAAATTAATAAATATTTTTGTTGCATCTCTTTCGGTGTAGTAATTTATAGATGTCCCTAAGCACTCTTACTGCCCGGTAGTAACAGCAGCAGGCGCAGAGAGCAGAGAGCAGAAGAGAGCAGGCAAGTGTTCATAAACTTCTGGTGTACTTACAAACTTTACAATCCATCGTTTTATGAGTGCATAACCTATTTGTACTAGTGTAGACGTTTGGTATCCTTTCGGGCATTATTAGTTGGGTAATGTTAAGAGACACTTCGGATCCATTAGCCTCTGCGCTAAGCTATTCAGCTGATAACGCTACTCTACGCTAACGCTCCCAATGTTCGACCCAGGTGAAAAAAGCTTCTGGGGGGGTGTTTGGCTCGAGGTCATGGTGCAAAGGACCCTAGGGTGAAACTACTCCGAACCATCACTTTAAAGCTAGGCAAAATTATGTCAAAAAGTGATGTTTTTTTTTTTTTTTTTTCAAAGATTATATCTCAACATGTAGTTAGGTAATACAGTGGTGGAAAAAATGTTTGGATCGTTTACTTAAGTAAATAACAGTGATAATTCACTACAGAAATACTACAAGTAAAGGTTCTGCATTCCCTACAAAAGCATTATCAACAAAATGTACTCAAAGAATCAAAAGTAAAAATATGTATTTGTCAGAATGGGCCCTGTCAGTGTTATATCATTGTAGTTATTGATGTAAAAACTACTTTAATGTTATAGCTTGTCGAGGTGAAGCTCATTTTAAATGCTTTATAGCCTATACTTTTGGGTAGTCCCATCTATAACACACCATCATATTTTATATACTGATCACATGTTTTTTTTTGTAAAATCTTAATCCAAAAAGGTATATTAGCTGTCAAATAAATATAGTGGAGCACAAAGTACAATATTAGCCTATGAAATGTAGTGCAGTAGAAGTATAAAATAGAATAAAATTAACATATTCAAGTACAAATTTGAGGTTCTTGTACTTTACTAAGTACAGTACTTGAGTAAACATACTTAGTTACATTCCACCACTGAAACAGATATATTTAAATAAAGTGTCTTAAAAAACTCACTTCTCAACCAAATTTTGCTCATTTTTAATCTTAATGTCTAGAACTGCAAATCACCAAATCCATTCTTACTTTATCACCGTTCCCTAACCCTATTCTGTCCTTCCTTCCTTCCTTCCTTCCTTCCTTCCCCCACCCCTCCTTCCAGAAACCTGTACTAATTGCGGTTAGGTTTATGAGCATAACCCGCACTGCCACCCCGGTATGTATGCCCCTCTCGCTCCATGTGTCTGCCCACCACCGCCACCAGTCCTGTCCGTTATTATACATCCATGGTCCTGTCCTGTCTGTCAGCATATCTGATCCGTCAACTCAAACTGTCTGTTACCTCCAGCCACAGTACTCGTCACGTCTGTCTGTAGCTTTTTTTAGGATGTCTGACCTTCTGTTTGTGTATTTGTTACTGTTGTCAGCGTTGTTGCTTAACACGGTTATGGAATAATTCATAATATCCTCGAGCGATAACCCCCCAAAATAAACATTGCTTGTTAATATTGTTGTTGTATGTTTCTACCTAAATTCAAATTTTACATATACATTTAATGTAAAAACAGTGTGATATTGTTATATTCAGTATTGTTATGTGGCTGTCAGCAGGCATTATTGAGTTCAAGTACAGTATGAAATACAGTAGACATGAGTAGTGTTAGGTAATCTTTTTGTTTGGTTGTTTGTGTTTTTAGAGAATGTCTGCTTGGACTACACATGACTTCAATCACGTTTATTGCTTAGAGACTCGATGAATAATGAAACAGAGCACTGACACTTGACGTCCGTTCTATTTACTCTAAACTTGACTTGGACTTTTCAAATTGGCTTTGATTCTTTTTAAAGGAATGTATTGAACAAGAAACCGATCAATTATTTATTTATTCAGATCAAAAATGCTTTGGGTGTCAAACTTGTCACCGTGGCTTTCCGCAAAGGATGCAGGGTTAGCCCTATATGGTGAGCGCCCTGAGAGAGCAGCACTGACTGCTCTTTGCTTTCTGTTTCTGCTCCACAACTTATTAACATGCAGCCTAACACAGCTAAACTTAAGGTAATGCCTAGTGTGTGTGTGTGTGTGTGTGGTGTGTGTGTTGTGTTTGTGTGTGTGTGTGGCAAAAGTTTATGTGTATGGTAATAATCAGCTGACCTCATAGTTTCTTAGCCGTGATGTTGCCAATGCATCATCTGTGTAGCCAGTATGTGGTCAAAACATCCAAGCGTGTCTATAGTGAGTCGGCTGTCTGTGCTCCATCGCTGTCACTGTCAGCAACAAAAAAAGATTTTTTTTAATTAATATTAAATAAAATAATATAAAATATATTACAACCTCCACTAACGCACTCTCTTGCTCTGTGTGTGAACTTGCAGTGCAAAGGCCGTGTTCGGCAAAGCAGCACCCACACGCCCTCGCCTCCTCTCAGCCCCAGAGTGCCCGCTGTGGTCGTGGATGGAGAGACAGGAGGAGGAGGAGGAGGGGAGGAGGAGGAGGAGAGGAGGCAGCAGAGGCGGGGCAGAACGAGCCGCAGCAGCTGGCGATGCAGCAGGAAGAGCGAATCCTCACCGAGCAAATTGAGAGTCTGCAGAAAGAAAAGTACGACGTCTCCGTGGTTGAACTGTTCGGATGACATTGGAAGTGTTGTGTTTAATGTGTCACACAAAGTTGGTACACCAAAGCACAGGAAAGGTAGTAATTAGTTAGACACTTCAGCGGATCCCTCAATCATGGCCACACAGAAAACTGCAAACTGGTAGCTGTGTAGGAATGAGCACCTTTCTTTCTCTTCCCTTAGGCTCTCGCAGTATGTCATTACTCAGCATCTGTTACATTGATCCCTTCAGGGACACACAAATACACAATAATCTCCTGTAAAAAGGAGAGTTCTCTGCGCTTCTACAGGACCACAACAATCCGGTGCAACCAAGGCAGGACACAACAGTATAAAATAGCAAAATATTGCCGGTGCAACACATATGTCTTCTTACTTGATGGACTCTGATGAAGATGTAACCTTACATCGAAACGTAGTCACTGTTATGCACCTTAAGAAATAAAACCATCAAGTAAGAAGACATCTGTGTTGCACCGGCAATGTTTTGCTATTTTATACAGAATAATCTCTTATCAGGCCAAAATTTACCTTTTCATATCTTTAGTATGGATTGCTCACAGGCCAAGTTGGATCTTAAGGTCAGCCTGTAGTACAAATTGTTAATTGCACGCATTAGGAAAGCCCCTAAATTTTAAATATAAATAACATAATTTAGATAGCCTGTAACCTGTTATTTGTGTGTGTGTGTGTGTGTGTGTGTGTGTGTGTGTGTGTGTGTGTGTGTGTGTGTGTGTGTGTGTGTGTGTGTGTGTGTGTGTGTGTGTGTGTGTGTGTGTGTGTGTGTGTGTGTGTGTCGGCAGGGAGGAGCTGACGTATGAGATGTTGATCTTGGAGCCGCGGACGTCGGACGATGAGACTCCTGAATCTGAAGCATCAATCGGCACAGCAGACAGCTCTGAGAACATCACCATGGAGACGGAGGGAGCCACTTCAGAGCCCATAGGTACGAGTGCTTGTGCGTCCGTGTGTGTGTGTGTGTGTGTGTGTGTGTGTGTGTGTGTGTGTGTGTGTGTGTGTGTGTGTGTGTGCATGCTGAACTGAAAAAGATTGGATGTCATGTGACTTGGGCTGTTTACACTGCCATGAAAAAGTCAGATATTAGCAAAAAAAAACAACTTTGGCCTGCAGTCTGAACGTGGCCATAGTTACTCAACTTTTCTATGAGAGATGCATCTGTGTCTTGATTACTGTTTATAAGTCAGCCAAGGTTAATTGATTGACTAAAGCTGTATGTTGTATATGCTGTATGTTTATCTTTCTCTTTTTAATGTATGTTGTATGTCATGTCTGTGTCTTCTGAATGGACCTTGAGTCTGGCAGTAAAGTTGATGTTGATGATGATGAATAAGTGTTGTAATCACATTTTCACTTTTGAAGGGGTTAAATGTGTCTGTACAGTATATTGTCAGCATGGTTAGTTTAATCAATAACATTGCTTGGGCAGGATTAAGTGTTGTGTAATGTGTTTATTAACACCTCTGCTGCTCCCTCTCTCCGCAGAGCGCGCCACTTACCACTTCAGAAAGTCTGAAGCAAAGGGCAGACGAGCTTTGCGCCGCCAGCCCGACTCCCAGGACTCTGCAGACTCGACCTCCACCATTTCCTCCTACCACCCCTCTTCCTCTCTCTCCTCCGGCTCTCCCTCCCCTCACTACCGCTTCCGCTCCTCCTCCTCCGGGCCCCTGCTCACCTCCTGCGGTTTGGGGGCCCCGTTGGCCGAGGCGGAGGGGAGCCACGGAGCTGGTAAGACCCGCCACAGGCTCAGGCTCAGCCGCAGCTCCCCCCGCGAGCCCTCAGGAAGCCACCGGAGGGAGTCTGACTTCAGCTCGGGCCCCCAGCAGCTGGTTCTGTACGGCAGCAACGAGTTCATGGTGTGAAGCCGAGGAGGGAGGGAAAACGCCAGAAGCCGCCTGTCGGCGTGCAGGAAGGGTGCACGTGAAGGGAGAGGAGGAGGGAGAGTCCAGGGTTGAACGAGGCTGGCCACGGGGCGAGGTTGGCGCCCAGTGTCGCCTGCTGCCCCTCCTCAGTGCCCACCCCCCTCCTCCCCTGGTCCGTCAGAGCAGAGCGCTGTGGGAATAAAAAGAAGACGAGACTGGAAATATGACATGGGAACAGAATGACAGGTCAAAGAAAGAGGGCTGATGAAAGAGAGAGAGAGTGAAGTGAGAACATATGGTCGGCCATGTTTATCGACCCTCCCCAAATCCCCTGCTGGAGCACCAGGGGTTGGTCAGAGGAGAGAGAGAAGAAGGGAAGGACGGTTGGTGAGACAGAGAGGAAAACCCACACCTGCAAAGCCAAATCTTATAGTGCCCCATCTTGATTTTTTAGCATGTGGGCAGGTGGATAAAGCAACCCAGAAGAAATGTAGCCGTACTGACTGAACTGGCGGACATTTTGTCTGTAACCAGCGCCAAGCTAAGTCTGCTTTTTACGTTTACACAGTACACACCAGCCAAGAGGCTGCATGCTTCTCCATCACACTTTTTCCTACGTCAGTTTGAAGAGACTGTACAGAAATATGAAACCTTATTATTATTAATTATTATTATTATGTTACAGAGGAAAAAAATGTACATAGGAAGAAACTCCAGTGCTGCTCCTGGGTCGTTCATTGTTGATTAATCTCTATTTCCTGTTCTCTATTTTGCAAAGCAAAGTGTCTGGAATTTAGGTTCCACTTTTGTTTCCGTGCTGGTTTTGTTCTGCTTACTGTCATCTGTTTTTATCTTTCTCTTTTCCTATTTCACAATGAATAGAGCCAGTTTTTGGGTGTCCTCGGGTTATACTTTTGACAAATAATAATAGAAGGAAAAGCTGTCGATCTGCGCTCACAGTGCTACGCGTCTGGTGTCACGTTTACTTTACCTGAGGTGTCAAATGTCAATCAGCCATAAGTGTATTGTATCTGTCTTTGCCTGCAAGCTTTTTGTTGTCCCTTCTGGGTTTTTTTTTTTTTCTCCAGAAACATCAGTGTTACAACGTCAGGACTTGAATTTATTTTCTTTCTTTTTTTTACATATATATAAATGTATATTATTGCTGTATTATAGGTGTTGTAATTGATATCAAAGATGTCATGCTTTTGTTGTCAATATTGTTTCATGGTTTGTTTTTTGTTCAGATGAAAGCCATTTTTTCGTGTGTGTGCGTGTGTGCGTGCGTGCGTGCGTGCGTGCATGCATGTGTGAGTGAATGAATGAATAATTCCTGCCACTGTATCAGCTCCCACTTTGTGCATGTGTAGTCTTCTCTGCACACACATACACTAGAGTTTCCCCCCCAAAACATGTTCTTGTAAAGGTGAAAAAAGTCTCTGCAACCATCAAGTGACACTACCTTACTCAGACTTGTGAAATGTTCAATTAGTCTTGAGTTTTATTTTTTATTTTTTTTGCACCAGTGGGGGAACTCATGCACTCACAAACACACTCTCAAACCGTCCATAATGTCCTCTGAGCCATCCAGAATACTCTATTCTTCTCTTTTACCATAACAGTAGCTCTTCCATCCTCTCCCGGCTCTAGCTGTGAGAGGTAGCATTTAACCTTCCTGTTAACCAGACGAAAACAAGTAGCCACGAACTCAGACCGTCTACGTGTTTCTGAATATTCTTACTCTCTTTCTGTCTCTGTCCATACACTATGTAAACAGTCAGCGTAATAATCAGTTGTATGGCCCTATTCAGTAGCTTAACAGCAATGATGTCTCCGTACTTTTGCTGCAATATCTCTCCTTGCTTGCTGCGTCTGTGATCAGATGCTTTTGAGCCGCCTTTGCTCAGATCTCACCAACACAATCAGTGTTAATCAATTGTTCCTTGAAGCTGGAAGTTTCCCTAAAGACCGTGCTGATCTCAGTTTTGATGCAGTTGTGGAGACTTGCGTCGCTGTTTCGGAGGTTAGCTGAAAGGACAAAACTGATTCCTGGTCAAATACCTTTAAGCTGATATTTAATGGGATGGTCTGTGTACATGTCCAGCCTGTCAGTATGGCAAAAAAAAGATTTTCAAAAAAAGTGAATGTACCTGTCACTGGAAGGCATGCTTTGCTTTCTCTGGTTGTTTTTGTTCCCTTTTTTATACACAGTGTATGTACTATTTATGATCATGCTTTTGGGGTGTACATTGGTTTAAAAGAATCTGTTATAAAAGGTGTTATAAAAGGATATATTATCCTGTGTACGTTTCATTATCTACTATTAATCATGGCAACATTTTAACATGCCACACTCGGTCTGTCATGTTTGTGCTACGAAGCGGGAAAAAAAGAAAAGCGCTGTGTCTCTTTGTCTGCGCCACTCTGGACACGGTTATGTATAAGGTGCAATTTGTGTTATATTTCTCTTTTTTTAATGATGCAAACATGTTTATGGTTGTAATAAAAACGACTTTATGGGGGGAATTCATCTGCTTATTAAAAAAGCAAAACTGCAGCCAAACACAAATGAGTTGAGTAATATTTTGCCTGACAAAAATCCACAGATAAATGTGTATTTTACTTGAAAAGGATGTCATTTTCAACCCATTATTATATCTTCAAACATTTCAGCACGAGATGTACAGTTGACATCAAAAGTGCCCTGTTATGTTTACATTCATTGTTAATGAACAGGCAGGTTTAACTCCTGAATGCTAATACAATTTAACAATTGCATAATTTCTATTGTGCTATCTATCTATTGTGCATGTATGATTGTAGCTCTGTTTTGAGAGTGAAACGTGTATAATGGTAGCCTGCTACACATGCCATTAGTGTTATCAAAGATGGTGGATGTGTTAGCAGTACTCTTCCTAGTTTAAAGGCAATGGAATACAAGTCTAACTAATCTAGTCTAGTCTTGCATTGCCAGATCTCCACAGCGCTGTAAATCTAATCTAACTACTAATCTTTGTGGGTGACTGGCTCTTATTATAATGGCCAATGGTAGGGGGGATCATCAAAGTGGTGCTAACAGTTTACACTGGGGTGTGATGGCCTCTCCTGCTTGCTTCGTTTTACGCTCATTTCAGGAGAAAAGGGGTATTATCTTGATCGTTGCTGTTTGCAGGATGTTGTAAATCTCAGATGTGTTACTGGCCAGCATTCCAGGGGTTTTGAAGAAAGAGCTTGTCTTGTCGTAGTCGTAGCTTAAAGATTGTACTGTCTTAGATCAAACCATGCAGGGACTTTTCCCCAACCCTGGCTCTCACATCTGATCTAAGAGCTGATTGGTTTAGATGTTAAATCAACAAAATGATGTTTTATAGACATTTTGATTCTTTTTTTTTAGTCTGATTTGTAGGTTTATTCTGTTAACATGTTATGTGACTGATGGTGGCATTTAGTAGTCAGAGAGTCTTAATCTTTTTTTAACAGATCATAAACTATGCATTGTCTATTATTGTATACTAACATTGGACTGTTATTGATGTATTTATAGCAACATAAAGACTTCTGGTAAGTGGGATGTGAGGATTCTTAAAATAACATCTGTATAGGCCTACAGATGTAAAGCCCTGGAGAAAGGTCTGGCAATGCCAGACTAAAGCCCTGACTAAATATCTGACTGATCAATTATGAAAGCTTTTGTATTTCTTTACTATGTGTTTGACAATTGTTGAGTTTAAAAAAGTTAAAACAATGCTGATGTTTTGATAACCATGTATTTTTATGTTTTTATGTATTCCATGTATGCTGCAGCCGGGTTAGGCAAATAGTATTGAATCAAATACTGTTAATATCCATAACCTTCTGTTTCATACTCTCCTCTCTCTCTCTCTCTCTCTCTCTCTCTCTCTCAGATAGATTAGATCAATGTAAGCCATTTAGCATATTGAAAGAAACCTTTTGTCTCACTGCTGACCCCTGCTGTCGTGCAGACTTGACTAGAACTATAGAAATGTTTATTCCTGTAAGCTTGAATAGAATTGACACTCACAATGGTAAAGTCTTTGATCTTGTAACCTCAAAACGCATGGACTGGGAAATAACACCTTAATTTGGGAGACGTCTGACCAATAGGGAGAGTTTTCATTTGAGGAACTGCCCACGACTTCAAGGGAACATATTTGTGGAGCTGGGAGATGTTTGGGACTGTTAAATGTGACCAAGGGTAAACTTGTTTTTGTCATGTCATTTTGTTTTATTAAATCTTTTGTTAAAACTTCATTGGACCCTGTGGCCGGGTTGGCTCAGTGGGTAGAGCAGGCGCACATAGACTGAGAGATTTATGCCTAACTTGTTGTCACCGCCCCCTCACTGCTGCTGCTGCCTCCTCATCTCTTTCACTTTACAGACGAACGCGCACCGTTTGTGTTTAAATAACGTTTTGCTACGTTTGAGTCGGTGCACGAAGACAACCGAGATTATTACAGCTGACTTCATATTACATCCTTCACACAACTCCGTTGAAACAGAAACTGTCAAAGGTGAGTTAAGACATGTTTTCTTTTTTTACAATTCTCACTTTTTCAGCAAAAAAATAGCCTAAACTTTACTTTTATGTAACATCTCCGTTTAAGTAGCTATACAGGAGATGAGGGGGAATAACAAAATAACCCAGGAAGAAAGAAGACAATGGAGGTTCAAATTTTGAAGTAGCATAACAAAGTAAAGGATGTAAGGGATTGTAATTTGGCTCAACGGATAGGCTGCACAGCGCTGTGGAGATGCGTCAGTGCTTGCTCGCTCAGGCAGCACCAGCACACATGTAGGGCCTACAATTTGAACGATACTGTATGTTTTCTTGCCATAGGCCTACATTTGAAAAAAGAAAAGCCTAACGCATGACATACCTACATTTATGTTATACTGAAGATATTAGCTACTCTATCCATTTGAGAAAGAAAGAACAAAATAGCTGCCAAAATTTGAAGAGCAGCTGGCCTTAACGTCAGAAAAGCTGTTGGACTTATCATATTCTAAGGAGAGATGACACACCCTTTTGTGTAAACAGACCTGAAACCTTTTTTTTTAAATAACATTTGGGTGAATGGGACAGCACATCTTGTCATTAATTTAGGCTAAAATGTAAGCCTATTTTTTGCACAATTTAATTCTGTTGTAGCCTACATTTTCCTTCCTATTCATCGATCCTTATAAATTCAGACTCAGTGTTTATATCTGTTAAACATTATTACTAAAGGTTTAAAACTCTGTCCACAATTCATACATTTTAAAGTTTCATTTCTATGGAAAGCCCCTGCTCGCTAGCCTGGTTGACACCAGACCCTTCTCAGTTGTAACTGAGAGTGACTTGCAGAAGACTTCCGGAAGTTCATCAGGGTTTACCCAGGAAGAAGACCGAAATTTAGTTTGTGAAACTTTTGTAAGGCAGGGCAGCTTTATTTGTATAGCACATTTCAGCAACAGGGCAATTCAAAGTGCTTTATATAAAACATTAAAGAGCAGTTAAAAACAATTAAAAACAGATACAAGATGAGAATAAAATTTACAGTGCAGTATAAGAACAAGTCAACCGAGTCCAACTCGGGCCTCCCAGAGGACTTTTTTTAGAAGTGGAAATGTACCTTTCTGGTAGAACGTCCCTAGTACTGCCTGTAGCCTATGTCTAATTGTTCAACCAGTGCATAATGCTGCATGTTAACGGAGTTGTTGCTTTACAAGCCTTAAACACTCACACAGTTGACACATCAGTTATTCTGGCTGAATAAAGCATTTTTTATAAAAGTAATTGTGTGCACATCCCACCTTCTGGCAGGTGCAGGACAAATGAAAGCACTTAAAACGAAAAGAATGTAATGTCCGCAACACTGCTTTAAACTCCCATATTTAATATAAAATGCAACGTTTCGACCCAACTGGGTCTTCTTGCCTGAAGAAGACCCAGTTGGGTCGAAACGAGTTTAAAGCAGTGTTGCGGACATTACATTCTTTTCGTTTTTTGAATAAAGCATTTCCCAAAACCCTCGCTCTGACATATACACTCCCACAGACACACACACACGTATGTGCGCGCACACACAGCACTTTCATTCTTTCAAGTACCCGCACTCTAACATACGTCTGGCACGTATACTCATACTGCGATGTGCAGTGGGCTACATGATCCCTGAGAATATCCAACAGCAAAATAATCCACTAATAAATGTATGTATTGGCCATATATATATATATATATATATATATATTACCATTCCTCATAGCCCTTACCAAAATACCATCAGATCCTATGTTTTTGTACTATCTATCCATCCATCCAGTGTAATTGCTGAAGGAACAACCCTAACCTAAAAATAAAAGTATCACAAGTATTATCAAATCAGTGTTGCAAATTGTAACAGAAAACTATCCTAATAAAAAAGGAAGCAGCGGTTAACTAAACAAAACAAAATAATGAACACACAACACTATAAAGTTTGCACAGTCCAGTACACCAACTATGCAGAAGCTGCAAAAACTTGCCCAAACTGGTTTGGCAGACAATCCCTAACCGACGAGAAAAACACAGGGGGCAACACACAGGAAGGGCACACCCTACCTTTAAAGTGTCAAAGCTAACTATTTTGATAATTATTTTGAATGCTTTGTCAGACATATCAGACATGACTGTTGGGTGTTTTAGTTCATGTTCAAATGTCTATTTCTTTAAATTCTTGCAGATGGCATATGGTGCAACCATTGTTTTCTTTGACCTGCAGACCACTGGATACGGTAACGCTAACTTTATGTTTATGTTTGTCTCCTCATTAATACTTATCATTCACAGTGTCTTCAATTAGATTGAATAAAAGGCTACCTTTGATTTACCTTATTTGATAACAGTCAATGTTATCATGTAATATTTCTACATAAACTGGACATACGGTACAAGATTAAAAATAACCAAATAAGGCTTTTCTCTAACTTTCAACGCATACAAATATATTATTGGACTCTAAACACAAACATTGCTCACCTAAGCCACATTGCAGATATCCCAGTACACATTCTCAAGTACATTCTGCCCTATCTAAGCTGTGTGTGTGTGTGTGTGTGTGTGTGTGTGTGTGTGTGTGTGTGTGTGTGTGTGTGTGTGTGTGTGTGTGTGTGTGTGTGTGTGTGTGTGTGTGTGTGTGTGTGTGTGTGTGTGTGTGTGTCTTCTCTGTGTGTGTATGGAGTGTAATTTAACTCCTATGGCCTTGACAGTCAGGAAGGAAGGCAGGCAGAATGGTTTCTTATCAGAGTAGGTGCCTGGGGTACCACTGTTTCGATTTACCCAGTGTGAGAGAGTGAAAATTCTCTTCCACACACCAAAGATGTTAACATAAAGTTAACAATTTATTAACAATGTAATCTATGTGAAGGGCTAATACGCAACAAGTTGTACATTCCACGCCATATGTAATCAAATTGGAAAAAAATCAGTCCTTCATTTACTTACATGATGTGGTATTATTTTAGTACTCATAGTGTTGTAAGATATTTTTTTTTAAATCAATAACTGCAGTAAAGGCCTCAAATTTTTTCATTACGACCACAAGATAAGGGGGGCAGAAGATCAGACTAAAACATTGCAGAGCCGAGTTAGGCAGTACCAACCAGATAACCGTAACCAGTGGCCAGTGGTGACAGTGGTACAGGCAGCACTTACTCAAGTGATTTTGATAACTCTGCAAACCCTTGGTGTTCTCTCAATGAGCTTCATGAGGTAGTCACCTGAAATGGTTTTACCTTCACAGGTGTGCCTTGTCAGGGTTAATTAGTGGAATTTTTTCCCTTATTAATAAAAAAGCAAAGGGTGGCTACTTTGAAGAATCTAAAATATAAGACATGTTTTCAGTTATTTCACACTTTTTTGTTAAGTACATAATTCCATATGTGTTCATTCATAGTTTTGATGCCTTCAGTGAGAATCTACAATGTAAATAGTCATGAAAATAAAAAGGAAACGCATTGAATGAGAAGGTGTGTCCAAACTTTTGGCCTGTACTGTACATGCAGAAAGTCAGTCTCCTTTATACACAGACAACAAAGAACACTTGAAGAGGAAAAACCCAAACGGTCAACGGTCTCTGATACCTAGAAAACTGGAACACCTAAAGGGTCAAATTTATGAAGCCTTAAGAGCAGGAAACGTCTGAATGCACTTGTCAAGGTGTGATTTATGTCTCGTCACCATCCCGCTTCTAAAGTCTGAACCTTTGCCGTCTCTATGACCCTTAGGTCAAACCACAGTATGTGTAATAATGTCTATTTAGCAGGTGCAGAATCAGAATCAGAATCAGCTTTATTTGCCAGGTATGAGGACACATACTAGGAATTTTGCTTTGGATTATACAATGCTCACAATGTGCTTACTCCTACAAAACAAACAACAAAAACAAACAATATATACACACTATAAACAGAAACAATATAGACAGGTTGAGGCAGTAGTGCAATGAAGAGTGCAAAGTCTGCAGGAGTAAATAATTCTTATCATAAATTATTATTATTTTAATTATGGAGCATAGTGCAAAGGATGCTGGAATAAATATGTATTATGTTATTATATAAGTATTATATTACAATATGAACAGCTCTGGAGTAGAGAATGATGAATAAATAATAAGTGGAACCAGTAAACAGAGTGATGGCTTGTGGAAAGAAACTGTTCCTGAGTCTGTTGGTTTTGGCGTACAGTGCTCTGTAGCGCCTACCAGAGGGGAGAAGCTGGTCCGGGGTGAGATGGGTCTGCAGAGATGTTTCCTGCCCGTTTCCTGACTCTGGAAGTGTATAAGTCATGAATGGAGGCCAGGTTGGCACCGATGATCTTTTCTGCAGTCCTAACTGTCCGTTGTAGTCTGCTCCAGTTTCCCCTTTGCACTTGATAACCTTTTCAATACATCAGCGTTCATATGTTTTCTTGTTACAAATAAGCATGATTATAAAATTTCCATTACAATGCGAGATTTTAAAGGACATAGAAAACTATTCTTCAATGACTATTGAAGAAGTGTATATTGATTGTTGAAAAGTTGTATTTGACGTGGAGGACGTAAAGATTTCTTGCTCAGATGAAGGTTTTTCCACGGCAATGACTTATTTTTTAACCTTACTGCTGTTTTAAATATCAAGAAATAACGTTTTATTTTCTTAAGAATTTCTGCAGCTTGCATTGCTAGGCAACATCCATAGATATCTACACGTAGATACTGCATTGGCTGCTGCTGTTTATTGGAGTGATACGTTGACACGGCTGCTATATTAGTACGCTGCTATATTAGAGCTGTGCCTCCCTCATGCATGTATGTCTATAGAGGCAGGAGATCTATCAACAATTGAAATCATAATTTCTTGCTAGACTTCTTAACTGATTTCGGTTCCCAATATATATAGATATGTTTATGTATGCACCTTTCACCATTACAAATTCCACATAAGTATACTTATTGTGGTAATAAACCTTTTTCTGATTCTGATAACATAACCATTTCATACCAAAATACCCTATCTTGTGTAGCTAGTAAAAGTAAGCCTTAATATAATTTCAATTTCCTTTTTCTCAGTTCCTTCCTTTAATCCATCCCTTTTCTTCTTTCAGACACTCCAAGTTGTCACATCACCCAGTTGTCGGCCATCTGTAAAGACAAAAGATTTAATGTCTACACCTTTCCCTTCCGGGACATCCATCCAGTCGCCCGTCGACTGACGGGCTTCACCGTCTCTTATGGCCGGCTGTGTCTACACGGAAGACCTGTTGGGACCGTCCCTATTTTTTATGCTCTCAACTCCTTCATCAACTATCTAAGCAACTTCCCCGGCCCCGTGCTGCTGGCTGCCCACAATGCAAAGAGGTTTGATGCACTCATTCTCAGCAGATTGCTGCAAAGGTTCTCCCTCTGGCAGAGGTTCCAGCGGGTGGTGTCTGGATTTGTGGATACCTTCATACTAAGCAGGAAGCTCTTTCCTGATCTGCCCAGGCATAATCAGGAGTCTCTGGTCTACTACTTCCTGGGAGAATCCTACTATGCCTATAATGCATTGAAGAATGCCACGATGCTGCAGAAGCTGTTCATCTCTTGGCGTCCCTCCAGCTTCTACGTTAAGGAAGTTACTTTCTTCACTGAAGAATTTGTTTTAAAAAGCTACAAAAAATATATATATATTCCATTTAAATATTAATTCCATCATGTAATCCCGGTTGGTTGGCCAGACTGATATTTTGAACATTGAGAAAAAAACGACGGGTAGATTAATTTTCTTGTTTGAAAGGATGTCTTTTCTATTTCCAACACGTAGAGTATCGTCACACATTCGTGTTCCTTTTCAGCATAACATGTATAGTTTACAATAAAGGTGACCTGTTAGGTTACATTTACTATTTCTCACCCAAACACAGGTGTATCTTAAAGAAAGATGATTTTTGATATATATTTTTAAATCCAGTATTTTTAACATCCACACTCAGCTTGCAGTCTTTTTTTAATTGACTTTTCTGGCAAATGTACGCATTACCTTGCATATTACTGCTACCAACAGAAATGTGTGTCAATTGCCATATGCCACAGGGTACCTTTTACTGTAAAATACACAAGAGTATGTGGACAGGGTTATGTACATACTTTTGGTCATGTAATATGCTTCATTCCATTTACCTCAGAAGTCTGAGGTCAATACTGGGAATGAGGTCACACCAGGTTGACTGTTCCAGTAACATGTCGTTAAAATATCTTTCATGGGGTAGGGGGACTTTGCCAGGTTAGCCATTGTTAACAATACCTGTACCAATACCATGTTGGATTGAGATGTTGGGGTTTGCAAGTGGGAAATCTGACTTCAGGGGGCGATCCAGTTGACATTTCGGAATTTTCAGTTCAACTGGAACGCACCAAGGGATGGATCGATGTGGGTTTTTCCAGTTGAACTGGGAAGTGGGAATTTCTAAGTTCCCAGTCGGAAATGTCAACACCCCCTGAAGTCGGATTGCCCACTCAGAAAGTCGAGAGGACTTCACCAACCCGGACATCCCAATCAAACATGGCTGCATCAAAAGCTGTATGAATGTACTGTTTATTGGCACTACTGTCTTATTTGTGTCTCATTTAGTCAGCGATACACAAAGTAATGTCCATCTTCTATCTGTAGACATATTGCTATTGGTGTTTGTACGTGCAAAATACAACTAAATGAGTTATCAACTGGTATTGCTAACAAGAGCAATAAATAAAGACCCTTGTTTTTCCGACTTGTACTGGAACTCAGGTGTGACGTTGTTGCCAATGGAATGCAGCGATAGATAGATAGATAGATAGATAGATAGATAGATAGATAGATAGATAGATAGATAGATAGATAGATAAATGCACAGATGTAAATGATAAAACTAATGATGGCTAATTTATCTTTATGCTTCAGTTATAGGGTGTTGGCCATCAACATTTTACTAGTGTCACCTGTGCTTTTCCTACTATGACAAGTCAAAATGTCTGCCTATTACTAACAACTGGTTTGTCAGTGTCAGGTATGGACAATCGTGTCAATTGCCATCAGCAGAAACAGCTGGGTGTACTGTAAATGCATCATTCAATATAATGAACTCATACTGCAGACAATAATATGATGTTGCTGTCTATTGTGACTCTAGTGTTGTGATGGTATTTTCTTTCAATCTAATGTGGTATCACTTTCATTTCTCTAAAGACTTTGGGTGTATTCCTATACCCATTGCTGTACTACCATACTATTTAATATGTCCCAATTCAAAGTATGTCAAATGCAGTATGCCAAAAAAGCCTGTGATGGATATATGAGCAAGATGGTCAAAGTTTAAGGTGCAATGTTAAAATGAAGTATATCCAATTGTAGGCTATGCATAGTGCATGCAACAGTAGGCTACATACTTTTGCAGTACGTACTTAAAGGGTTCAATATACATATTTCACCAAAGCAAAAGGAGGCGAGCGACCTTCTGTTTGTGCGGTGTCATATGGTGGGTGTCCTGCACCGTTGCCGCGCGTCGACCTGCCGGCCTTTTCGGCCACGGCCGGCCTTCGGCTGAAAAGCCAATCCCTCTGATTGGCTGTTCCGCCTGAAAAGGTTAACCCTTCTTACATACTGTCTATGGTTTAACCCATAGACAGTAGGGTTTGACTACGCCAGATGGGTGGAAAACTGGAGCTCGCGAAGACGACGGTCTCACGAGGCTAGAAAAGGTTAGTGAAAGCAAACAAACAACTGTGAGAGCGAATTAAGACTGCTAGAAAGGTGTTGTCACCGCCCCCTCCTGCTACTGCTGCTGCCTCCTCATCAGACGAACGCGGCTCCGTTTTTGTCGGGCTGAAGAGTCGGTGCATGAAGACAACCGAGTTATTACAGCTAACTTCATTTTAAATCCTTCACAGAACTCAGTGAAAACATCAAACTGTCAATGGTGAGTTAAGACTTTTTTTTCCTGTTTCTTTACAATTCTCACTTTGTCAGCTAGTTTAAAAAAAGCCTTACTTTTACTAGACTTACTTTTATGTTACATCCCCGTTTATGTGCAGGGGATGAGGGAAAGAAGACACCGGGGGTTTAAAGTAGCCTATAAAAAAGTTAAAAAGAAATGTAGAGTAGGCTATCCCTTATTGTAGTTTGGCTCAATAGGATAGGCTACACAGCGCCAGCGCTTGCTCAGGCAACACACATGAAAAATTTGAACTATTGTCGATACAGCCTTTTTAATAAAAGTGTTCATCATTAAGCGCCAGTGTTCATTCCTGTTAAACATGATGAAATCCGTCCACAATTCATACAGTTTTCTGTATGTTTTCTGTTTCATAAAGCTTCCTTGCTACGGAAAGCCCCTTAATTTCCTAGCTGTGACGAAGGATGGTCTCAGGTTAAATTGGCTTTTAGAGAAGCATCAACAGGATCGGTAGCCTACACTCGAAATTCAGCTCGTAAAAGCTTCGGACGAGAGTGCGGTTGCAGAAAGATATTGTAGTATTTTAGTGTTGCAGTGCTCCTGTCTTAAGTTTGTTTTGCAGTGTGTGCAATCAACTACCATTAAGTAATGCCGATATTTATTGTTAGTTTTACACAATACCTTTTTTTTTTTTTATTGTGGTTTGCACTGTAATCTCGTTTGTCATTGCCTCTCTTTGTTGTATAATGGCGGAGAGTAACGTTACTGTACGTTTAATCGTTCAACCCGGGTGTAATGCTGCGTTCACAGTTATCCGATTCTTCATTCTTCAACTTTCTTTGGTCACCTCTAACTTCTGTAAACATTCCAATATCAAAATGTTCAGCTCTTTAAGCACATAATGTGACTTCTTCAACATTTGTTCTGCTATTTATACCTTTTTAAAATATTAAGCTTTAAACACATTTTTCTTCGCCAATTAGGAACTGTTCGTTATTTATTTAAGGGGTCACCAGAGAAGTTTTGGGACCTTTAGCCAAAAAAGACATGACCCTCCCTTTGCCAGTTAAAAAAATTGTCTATGACCCTCCAATACGATTTGGAAAGAAGGTTTGACCCTCCCCCAACAATTTATCAATACCTTCTGTCCTGGTAAACTACTTACTCTAAACTAGTATTCACATGAAATAAAACAATAAAACATTGAGACCATTCAGCAAAGCACTCTGGGTAACATTCAACACACAAACTGGTTGCTATGGACTCGTCACTAGGCTTCCTCCACTTCGCCGTTTAAACAAAGTGGAATAAACGTATAAAAGTCAAAATCTACACAAAACCCGCAATCAATTAGTAAGCTGACATCAAATGTGGCATTTAGGAAACCTTTATTGCAACCTTGTCACAGTAAGATGTCCAGACAGTATATGAAATCTGATGTATTACCTACCACCATTTAGTTGTTTTGTGTTATTTAAGATATTTATAAAATATCTGATCTTGCCAGACGTAATTATATTCCACTCATTTTTTAAACAATGCAATTATATTCATTTCAGCCACCAGGGGGGCAGCTCTCCCTGTCCCACAGCAAACTCATGGGTCAGACCCATCTGGTAGCGGGGGCCGAGACTGAGAGCTACATGGAAAAATATGCACCAAACAAGCCACTTTGAAATTTTGCTGTTTCATGAATAAAAAAGTTGGGTGACCCCCTGGACTGAAAAATGTTGGATGACCCTCCCCTCAATAAAGAATAAATAGACATGAGCCTCCCCTATTTTCCTCCGGTGGTACATTCCATAAATAACGGCCCCTTAAAGTCTGAAAAAAAATGAGAGCAGGCTTCAAATCCTCTTCTACTTCAAAATCTATCTCCTACTTCATACTTTCACCTACAGACACCAGTCAACTTGAACCATTCACAAAAACTTCCCCTATTAGGGTCTATCTCAGAAGTTTATATTTAACAGTTTTTGTGAACATTAAGTTTAAGTTTAGTGTTCCTTTCAGGAAGTTTATAATGGGTGTGTATATTGCGTGGTGGGCAGTGACAGACTGGGATCAAACAACCTGGTCTCACAGAATTCCGTGAAATGAACATGGCCCCTTAACTCAACATCTGTGGCAGTTTCACAGATTCGAAACCTGAGACCAGGTTGGATCAAAAAACGGCCCTGGCATTTCCAGCACATCGGCCCTATTTTTATCAATAACCTAGCTTGGAAATTAGTAACTCTGCCTTCTGAGTGAATCTTTCCACGCACCTCGCAGCAGTACAATCTTGAATAGCTGTGGCTGCATGCATAAAATAAGTTATAAAAATTAAATGACAACAGTTCCAAATCTTCCTCCATTCGCTGCCCATCTTAATCATCCTTGACATTTCCACACAAAGGCACAGCAAACCACTTTTTTGGATCGCTGCTATGCCCACACATCCCTTAATGGCAGCAGTCTGACACAAGTGATAGGTTGTTAGCTGATTACAAACAAAGAATTTCTAATATAGGAAGAAGTTCCACTCCCTCGTTACTTCCGGCTTCTGAACTGGTTGCAGTTCCACCAGAGTTCCATATAGGGGACACTCACAGGCCAGTGCAGAATGAATGGGACTCTATGCAATTCAACTGTATACACTTTTTCTCAACTGCCTAAAAATGCCTCGCCCACATTCCTGTATGAAATTTCTCAACTAGTGATGTCACTGATTGAGAAAGCCAGCCCAGTTTTCATATGTGCTGCCAAAGGATTTCTAACAAGGGAAGAAGTTCCACTCCCTCGTTACTTCCGGGTTCTGAACTGGTTGCAGTTCCACCAGAGTTCCATATAGGGGGCGCTCACAGGCCAGTGCAGAATGAATGGGGCTCTATGGAGCTATACCCCTCAAAACCCACTTTTCTCAGGATATAATGTTGCATTCGAAAGGGGAGGCAAAGAAAATACACAGTGCTGGGTGTTAGATTTTTTTAAAGTCTTTTTAAAATGTCAATGACGTCATACACATATACAGCCGGAGATACTGCTTTACGGCAAGCTCTGAGTCGCTTCCTTTTTTCTCTCGAGGCATCGACAACACAGCTGACAGGTTCGGCTCTCCCTGTCATTACACATGCTAGAAAGAGGTTTGCTAATGTTTTAAAGACCAAGCCGAAATATTCACTCTGACATTCAGGCTCTGCTTTGGAGGCGTCAAGCTGGATCTCCGATCGTAATCAGACCTTCACTGACCAATCAGCATTCATTAGCAGAATGCTAGCATGTTATGGGCAACAACGACTCCCCCTGTAAGAAATCAAAAGGACATAAGTACTCGTTCATTCAACTTTCGACCTATAACCCATGTTGAACTTGCAAAAACTACAATCAAATCTGAGGTTTCTCAACGACAATCGGGCGAAAGAGACATTTAGCCGTCTAGCTCCAGAATCAGAATCAGAATCAGAATCAGAATCAGAAATACTTTAATAATCCCAGGGGGAAATTATTTTCGTTACCACTCCAGATATACAAACAACAAATAAAAACAACATATATTATCAATACTTTAAACATATATAATAAAAACAAATATACAGTAATAATATATAAAATATGAAATGTACAGCGATAATGTGCAAATAGTGCAATAAAAAAGAGAAAATGAATTGTCTGTTGAGATGATTATAGTGCGAAAAAAAAAAGGAGAAGTGATTGTCTATTGTCTATGTTTGAGATGAGATGATTACAGAGAGGGGGTGTGTGACTCTCTGAGGGAGGTGTTATAAAGTTTAATGACCACAGGCAGGAACGATTTCCTGTGGCGCTCTGTGGTGCATCTGGGTGAGAGGAGTCTTCTGCTGAAGGTGCTCCTCTGCTGGGCCAGTGTGTCGTAGAGAGGGTGGGAGACATTATCCAAGATGGACTGAAGCCTGGACAGCATCCTCCTCTCAGCCACGGTCATCAGTGTGTCCAGCTCCTCCCCCACGACATCACCAGCCCTCCTAATCAGTTTGTTCAGTCTGTTGGTGTCTGCTACCTTCATCCCACTGCCCCAGCATGTGACAGCGAAGAAAATAGCACTGGCCACAACAGACTGATAGAACATCCTCAGCATTGTCCGGCAGATGTTAAAGGACCTCAGCCTCCTCAGGAAAAAGAGTCGACTTTGGCCCTTTTTGTAGACAGCCTCGGCGTGTCTAGTCCAGTCCAGTTTATTGTTTAAGTACACCCCCAGGTACTTGTACTCCTCAACAGTGTCCACATAGACTCCATATGAATGAATGGGACTCCATAGAGTCCCATTCATTTTGCACTGGACTGCGATCACCCCCAGTGGAACTCTGGTGGAACTGCAACCAAATTCGGTACAATGGGGCTGAATAGGGAGTGGAACGGCTTTCCGTAGACCGGCTTTGTTACAAACATCAGAGATCAAAGGGATCTCCTCTGTCTTTACAAACGTGGCCCCTGATTAGTAAGCATGACGCAGCATTTTTGCCAGACAGTCAAATTGCAACTACAGACAGTAATATGTAGTTCGCTTGCCACTGCTTTGCCACTGTTGTAACACCTACAACTTTCATACAATATGGCTATTATTCAACTTTTAAAGATATATTAATTAAAACAATTATCACTTTTCCACATTTCTTACAACTTCACCTTCTTCTTACACATTTTAACCAGCAATCCAGTTTAGCTTTAGCATTAGCTTTTCAAAAAACCTTTAATTATTCCACTTCTTTTTTACATTAGTGGTGTTATTCAACTTGTCAATGGAAGTCATACCAATTAAAACAATTCCCACTTTTCCAACTATTCTCACTACTTCAACTTCTTACAGATTTAAGCTATTAATCCAGTTTAGCTTTAGCAATTTAGCTATTCAGCATTCACACACATTTTCTGCAGGAAATGTATTTTCTAGTTGGTGTTGCTTTACAAGCACTGAGTGCTGTCCTTAACTTGAAAATTATTAGTTAATTGTTCTTTGTAGGCAGCGTTTATTTCGGCTATTAGATTGGTAATATTTTGTCGTTAGCCTGAATAAAAAAGAGCAATTCTGTAGCTCAGAAATACTGCATTCAGCTGATTAAGCTGTATTAGCTGATTTGATTCTATATTATTGCATTTTACTTATGTGCAAATCAACGTTTAAACAGAGATTTGAGTAATATGGCCTCAGCTATTTCATTTCTGGTTATCTGCTTTGAATTGAGCATCTATTATAATATTTTTAGACATGACTAAAATGTAAGTCATGTCTAAAAGAAACATAAACCTACATATTATAAAGTATATTTTTTGCACTGTATACCTGTGAGCATCTAGAATCCTATTAACAAAATCAAGGTAAACTGTATTAACCCACATTCTGGTGGTCTAGGTGCAGATAAAAAACATACACAAGGCAGTCATCATAAAAACTGATATAAATCCAAATATAAATATTGATTTAAATATAAATATGTATGCCATTCCACCTCCTCCATCCCCCTAACATACACACCCACATATGCATACACTCAGGGAGAGTATTTCCAAACCCCGTTGCTCTGACATAAACTCCCACAGACACACTCACTATGTGGGTGCACACACACCGAGCACTTTCGAGTACCCTCACTCTGGCATACGCTTGCGCACACACTCAAATACTACGATGTGCAGTGGCCTACAGGATTGTAATCCACTCATAAATCAATGTATATTAGACCCTAAAAATATTGCGAACAGATTACCTGCAACAACAAAGCAGTTGCTTCATCTCGCTTCTCTCTTTTACCGTGAAAAAAAGCTGCCTTCAGGTGCGGTTTGGAAATGTTGGTTTCCCCCGCCGCTGCGGCCCCCACCAAAGCTTTGAATATTCGCTGTTGAAAAGCACCGAAGCTTCGAAGATCAAAAACTGGTATTCGGTACAGCCCTATACCCTTCCTCATAGCCCTGACCAAAATACCATGTTTCAAATTGTTAACTGAAAACTACTCTAATAAAAAGGGAAGCAGTGGTAACTAGACCAAACAAAATAATTACCACACAACACTAAGTACAACACACTTCCTCTGGAAGGAAGTAAAGGTTTGCACAATCCGGTACACCAACTCTAGTATTTATGCAGAAGCTGCTAAACTTGCATAAGGCACCATCAATTCTTCAGTCCTTTTAGCCTGCACTTTCCTCATGATGTGTGAAATAAACACACCAGTGTGCCAGCCATTTCTTGGCAACAGAAAATGGCAACAGACAGGAAGGGTGCACCCTACCTTCACCATACAGTACATCCATGACATTCACCTGTAACATTTCCTTTTATATAGCAATTCAATTTTGAAAGCTTACTGTTTTGATTATTATTTTGAATTCCTTGTCAGACAAATCAGACATAACTTAGGCGTGTACTAGTTCATGTTCAAATCAATTTCTTCTTCAATTCTTGCAGATGGCTGATTACGAAACCATCGTTTTCTTTGACATGGAGACCACTGGATTAGGTAACACTAACTTTATGTCTGTTTGTCTTATTAATACTGAATTCTATGTCAAAATAATAATTTAATGTTCTACCATTGTGTAGAAAAGCGTGACTAAAAACACTGTCCTTTATTTGTATCTTCAATTAACCCAGTTTATCATTTTGCGTGGAGTCAACTGTTTGTTTTTAGATAAACCTGTAGTGTCTTTAATGTTTCCTTTGTTGGGTGTCAGTATGCCTACATACTGAACTGATCATAAAGCCAACATCATAACTGTTTGATCAATCCGTTCTGAAGGCTCCACCTGTTAACAGGCACGCATCAGCTGGAGTCTTTATGTAATCAGGAGGATATGATGACACATACAGATGCAATGCAGATGCAATGTCTGCCAAACCACAAACTAACCAATGATGTTCTTCTGTCCTGTGCTACATGGCAGATTTATATGGAAGTTGCAACATGCAGATTGAATAAAATTGAAAAAAATCACAAACCTGGTAAAATGTTATTTAAGGTATAAAGGTATGGAAAATAGATACTGCCCAAGCCTAGTTGCAGCCCTGGTTGTTAAGTATGTCAAAATGTCAAAATTACCTTTACTGTCAAAGCTCTTGAATCTTTGAAGCAACATTGTGGCTGAAACCAGAAGCTGACAGCAGGACAGATTTTATTGTGGCTTCCTGGGTCTGTGGTTTTGATTTTGTGTGTTAAAAGACTCCGAGGCTTCACGCTTTACCATCACGCATTTATCAGGATGTCATGACAGAAAACTCTTTTATTGTTTCATTAGTATGTGCATGCAATGGCTGCGAAGGAGAGAGCACCACCTATCCAAATCACAATAGATCCATCTCTGTCAGCTGATCTGTAGAGAAAGCACGACAGTCAGCTGTTCACACTGATGAAGAAATGTTAGGAGAAGATTAACTCGGAGACTGAAGAACGTTAATGAGACTCTGATGACTAATGCAAAAGCATTTAATGAGAAAATTAGGATTAAGCAATACAAGTAGGGATGTCCCGAACTCGATTGCAAGTATCGGATCGGAGCTGATGTGGGCATTTTTCGATTATCGTACTCCAATCATTTACATGAGCTTGTAGCGAGTGTCAGAGAGTGTCTCATAGCTTGCCAGCCCTTCTGTCTTTCTTAGTCATCCGTTTTACAGAAGCTGATTACCAGTACATCAATTCTCCACACTTCTTCCATAATTCCACCAGGAAACTACGGTAGTTTACAGGCTGTTATTCCCTGGAGCCGATGTCAGAGTTTAACGCAAGAAGAAAATCTAAATTGACTATTAAGCGCAAGAGGCGTCACTAAATTTAGTTTCCACTGTCTAGTGGGGAACTTGAGACTTTATTTTTTGGTTGCGGGTTTACTGGGATCCTAAAGAAAACTGTTTTGGTGTTGAGAGAAAAACAATCTGAATCAGAAAAGGTTTTATTGCCACAATAAGTACACTCATGTGGAATTTACCTTGGTGGTGAAAAGACTAATTTGCCGCACTAAATGTGTTAAGCTCAAGACATATTTAGTTTGTTTGTTTACTTAGTTATTTTTGTAAACAAAAAAACGGTGTGCAGCTCTATTATCTGAGCAAATACAAGTATTGGATCGGTACTCAGTATCGGCAGATATTCATTATTTAAAAAATCGGATCGGGATTGGGGGCCAAAAAAGCAAATCGAGACATCCCTAAATACAAGTTAACCACAAAGTATAGGTTCATGTTATGCCACCCCAACTCTGAAGTTCCTACAGTAGTACAGATCGCTCTATCTAAGGTGTGTGCGTATGTTTCTCCTCTGTGTCTTCTCTTTGTGTGTATGGAGTGTAATCTAACTCATATGGCCTTGATAATCAGGAAGGACGGCAGGCAGGATGGTTGAACACTTTGTCTGAGACAGCTCGTGACTTACTGCTGTTATGTTGGCCACTGATTTGGGGTACCTCCTTCTCAATTTACCCAGCATGAGAGAGTACACTGAAAATTCTCTCCACCAAAGATGTTAACATTATAATCTATATGAAGAGCTAATACGCGCCAAGTTGTACGTGGGGGTGGTAGTAGCTCAGTCCGTAAGGAGTTGGGTTGGGACCCAGAGGGTCGCTGGTTCAAGTCAAGAGTGTGGGCTGGTAGCTGGAGAGATGCCAGTTCACCTCCCGCAAGGAGCTAAATAAATGTAAAATATAAATTGTAATTTCTACATTGGGGCAGCAACCGCTCAGGGCCCCTGTTCAGCAGTCGCTGCTGACTCACTCTGACATCTCTCCATTAGTGCATGTATAGGACCTGAATGTGTGTGTGCGTATTTCAGGCCTGTGTTGAAGTGGGTAATAACAACAGTGTAAATTGTAATTAAATCAATAAAGAGTATACATTATAAGAAATTAAATTATGAATTCCATGCCACTTGTAATTAAATTGAAAAAAATCAATCCTTCATTTTCTTCCATGATCTGGTATTCTTTTTCTGTTCTAATAATAATCAGTGAGTGTTGTAAAATATGTTTGAGCCAAACGTTTTTTTTATTATGACTGCTAGGAAATTCCAGAGATAAGGGGGGCAAAGGATCAGACTAAAACATTGCAGACCAGAGTTGGGGAGTAACATACAGATTATCTGTAACCAAGGGTGTATGAAAAAGCTCTTAACATGAGAGATTTTGAAGGACAGTTTCTTTGACTATTGAAGAAGTCTATATTGATTAAATAGAGATTTAAGTGTTGTGGAGGACTTGCAGACTTCTGGCCTAGCTGTAGATTTTTCCACAAAAATGACTTATTTTTGAATTTTCCTTTTCTGTTTCAAATATCAAGAAATAAAGTTTACGTTCCTCAGAGTTCCTGCAGCTAAAGTGTTGCTAGGCAACGTCCATAGCAGTGTTTCCCCCATAGATATAGAACAGATATTGTTTTATATCTATGGTTTCCCCTACCATTGAAAGAAAGAATGACAAAATAATCTAATTATGCTATATATTCCACACAGAAAAAACGGATGCGCCAGATAAAGCTGTTTTCACACATACAGGCAATTCGCTTCTCGTTCCTCGCCTTAAAGGGCCGTCCACACCAAGAACAATGACTATAACCATAACTATAATGGTGTGAGCATCCACGCTGCTGAGCGATAATGTACTACAAACAGTGACGTCAAGCATGCACTGCACGCTCTAGCTGATAATAATACATACAGCCAGTGGCAGAAAAAGTATTTTGGGCGGGCCAGTACAAAAGTGAGTGGGTCAGACGTAGAAGTAGCAAAAAGGACAAACTGATAAAAACAGCGACATTTCTACTGCATTACAACGGCAATAGCAGTACTGTCTACATGTTGCTCAACCAACAAAGCTCAGTCTAAAAACTTTGTACACAACAATATAGACAAAAACCTGTCGATTTTAACCTATTAAGGCTAAAATGTATTTGCACCGTCAGAACCAGCAGCATTGGCTCTGCACAGCACTGTTATAAAATTAACCATTTTATTGCACAAAGTGACAACTAAACCTGAACCCACACAGCAGAGAAGGTGTTTACATACTGCATGACATATAATAGCCTACATCAGACAGAACTCGCACATGTAAAATGACATATCCTTTGTGCATTCATAACAGCATTGTTGCTTCAGGACTATAGTCAGATAATGAGCAGCAAATGTGTTACCAGCAGTAAAAGAAAATCAAAGAATGAAAACTTCCAGCCAAGCATTGTTTGAATTATGAAAGATATAATAAAAGTGTCCAGCAAAGCGCCAATCAAGGACATAACCGGTGTTATAATTTAAAATATTGTATCCCAGATTTGGGTTGGTTTCTCCTTTAATCCATCCCTTTTCTGCTCTCAGACCCTGCATCGTGTCACATCACCCAGCTGTCGGCCGTTTGCGAAGAGAACGAATTTAACGTCTACACCCTCCCCCGACGGCCCATCGAGCTGCGCGCCAGCGAGCTGACGGGCTTCACCGTCAATCGTGGCCAGCTGTGTCTCCATGGAACACGTGTTAGGACCGTCTCTCTCTTTAGGGCTCTCAAGTCTTTCATCAACTTCCTGAGCGACTTCCGCGGCCCCGTGCTGCTGGCGGCCCACAATGCAAAGTGGTTTGATGCACTCATTCTCAGCAGATTGCTGCGAAGGTTCTCCCTCTGGCATAGGTTCCAGCAGGTGGTGTCTGGGTTTGTGGATACCTTAATACTAAGCGAGAACTTCTATCCTCGTCTGGGCAAGTATTCTCAGAAGTTTCTGGTCGACTACTTCCTGGAAGAATACTACGATGCCCATGATGCATTGGAGGACGCCAAGATGCTGGAGAAGCTGTTCAACTTTTGGGAACCCAGCAGCTGGGATGTTGCGGACGTTACCTTCTCCACTGAAGAATTTTAAAAAAGCTACAGAAAACAACAAAAATAAGGCCACAACAACTAAATCATGTAATTCCGGTTGGTTGGTTGGTTGGTTGGTTGGATAGACTGATATTGTGAACATTAAGAAGAAAATGACAGGTAGATTAAATTTCTTGTTTGAAAGTAGTTTGAATGTCTTTTCCAGTTTCACATCTTCAAACATTTATGATCCTTTTCATTTCAATATACGATGCACAATTCAAGTTGCCCTGTTACTGTATGTGACATACATATACGGTTTCTCACTCAAACACATTGTGTGTATCCTTGACGCCTAATAAAACAAAGATGATTATTTTATATATATTTTAAAATCTGTATTTTTAACATCCACACTCACTAGCTTGCAGTCTGTTTCTTTACTGACTTTGCTGGTAAATTTTTTGCATTTCCTTGAATGTTACTGCCACCAACAGGAATGTGTGTCCATTGCCACATCCTACAGGGTACCTTTTTAATGGAGCATATCCTACGCTTTGTTTGGGTGATTAGCAGCAGCTGCTTCATTTGTGTATTACAATCACTGGCTCATTCATCAGCTATTTGGCTACCAGTGGACTAGTAACATCCAGTCATATTTATGCAGATGTATGGCGCAGCCATTAAAAGTACACAAGAGTATGTGGACAGGGCTATGTACATACTTTTGGTCACGTAAAAGTAGATATGCTTCATCCCATTTACCTCAGAAGTTGGAGGTCAGAACTGGGAATGAGGTCACACCAGGTTGACTGTAAAAACATATTTCACTGGGTAGGGGGACTTTGCCAACAATACCAGTACCAATACCATGTTGGACTGTGATGTCCGGTTTCGCAAGGACACTCTCTCGACTTTCTAAGTGTAAAATCCGACTTTAAGTGCTCATATTATGCTCATTTTCAGGTTCATAATTGTATTTAGAGGTTATATCAGAATAGGTTTACATGGTTTAATTTTCAAAAAACACCATGTTTTTGTTGTACTGCACATTGCTGCAGTTCCTCTTTTCACCCTGTGTGTTGAGCTCTCTGTTTTAGCTACAGAGTGAGACATCCCACTTCTGTTCCATCTTTGTTGGGAGTTGCACATGCGCAGTACCTAACTCAGCACTACTAGCCAGTCAGAAGCAGAGTATGAGGGAGTGCCACGCTAGCAGTTAGGTGAGCATTATAACGTGTGTTACAAAGTGACGCACGTTCCTCACGGCAGTAAAGGCTGGACTACAATAGAGCTGTTTAGAGCAGTTTGTGAACAGTGTTTTCTGTTGGAAATGGTAAGTCCCTTAGGGTGGACTGCTGCATGCTGTCACATTTTGCAGCATGCCCCCTGGGTACTCAGTCCCCTTTTTCCCCCCAGTCCGACGCCCTTGGGTCACATCGCCGAGTCGCAGAGAGAGCACAGATGGATGACAGCTTATTAACAGCTTATTGGCAAAAGCCTGCGATGGATATAGGAGCAAGATGGTCAAAGTTGCAAGGTGCAATGTTATAACAAGTATGTTCCAATTTGAAGCACAGTGCATGCAACAGTACATACTTTGTAAAGGCAGCTGCAATACATACTAAAAGGGTTGAATACATGTCTTTCACAAAGCAGAAGGTGATTTGTCATTAAAGTAAAATAGCTACTCTCTCAACAGAAAGCTATAAACACTTAATTAAATCAGGATACACTAACAGCCTGTAGTTTATCTCAGCACAGAGCCAAATGTCATCCAGAACAGCAGGAACTAAAACTATTACTTTGTAGATGATGTATTTTCTTCTACAAAGTGTAGCATGTGGCTGAGGTACTCTGCCATTTTACAGTCGATTTTTAGGCTATAGGTTTTATCTTAAGCTACAATTATTTAAAATGGATTTAAATGTTTATCAGTGACCTTAAATGTTACTATATACCTATTTTACAGTGAACATATTGATTAATTGAGGGATTGCACAGGCAGCTCTAAATTTATCTATTTATTGAGGAACTTCAAAGCTATCAAGACCCAAAGTAAAAAAAAAAATTAAATTAAAAAAAAAAAAAAATATATATATATATATATATATATATATATATATATATATATATATATAACAAAAATATAAAATGTAAAAAAAATCAATTATCTATTCAATTTTGGGGAAAAAATAGGCTAAACGTTTAGCCAATTTTTTTTTTCAAAACTGCATACAATATTGCTTATGCGTATTATTTTTTATAATGTAGGCTAGTCATAATATTTCATGTTGATTTTTGAAATTGTAGGCCTGTTTATTTTTAAAGTTATGTAATAATATAATATAGTTATATAATTCTCATAGGTTGTCACGCGACAGCTCGGCTACCACGATGTTATAACTATGCGTCACCCAGCGGGTCAGAACTGAAACTAAACGAACAGCGGGGAAGTTTCTACTCTCCCAGATAATAGCTTTTGTTTGGCAACTGAACTGAGACCTTGTTGATAAGCAGCCGACCACAGCAGCGTTACCGAGCAGGGGAGGTGATTCATCAGATTAAAAAAAATTAGATACATCGAGTTTCTTTTCCACTTAAATGAAAGTAGAGTTCCGTTTCTGTCAGTTTTGAAATGATGTGGCAGTGATTCACCTGTTGACTCCTCCCGAACGAGTCGCTACATGAAGATAATAACCGAGACACAGCTGACTTCATATGAAATCTGACTCGCAATTAACCTGACACAACATCACACTGTCTACGGTGAGTTCAGCCTTTAGTTTTTTAACATTTGTCACTTTATCAGCTATCATGTTCAACATAACTTTACTTTTAAATAGCTATAGCTATTCAATTGTGAAAGTTTACTAATTTAAATATTATTTATTTTTTAATGCATATAAACATGACTAGGGTGTATTAGCTCATGTTTAAATGTCTATTTCTTTAAAAATTGCAGATGGCTCATAACATCATCGTTTTCTTTGACCTGGAGACCACTGGATTAGGTAACCCTAACTTTATGTCTGTCTGCCTATTAATACTTCATCAGTCCCAAAATCCTGGAAATAGACTACTTACTGTACTGGAGTTTTTCCAGAGCCATTCATGTTGCCTTCATTACTAAGAATGTTATGTCAGAATAATACATTCATTGTGTAGACGGCACATAAAATGACTACATTATCTTCTTTTTATTTCCATCTGGCATAGAATCAACTAACAAAAATGCAGTGTCTTCATTGTTTATCAGTATGCCTACTTACAAACTGAACTGATATAAGCCAATGTCATTATTGGTTTTACCAATCTGGTCTGAAGGCTCCACCTGTTAACAGGCACCCATCAGCTGCAGTCTTTATGTGACCTGGAGGATAAGAGTGCATTTCAGTTTCAATTGTTATTGGTTTCTAATCTCACGAATGCATCTGTCTTGTAGTTCATGATGTCTTGAAAAGTTAAAGCTTGGTTAGAAAAGGGCGTCACTTGGCTGCATTACACTTTGAACCAATAGATTACAGCACAGGACATGTCTGCTAAACCACAAACCAGCCAGTGATGCTTTTTCTGTAGCTGCCACCGGATGCCTCTGCTACATGACAGATTCATAGGAAAGTTGCAACATATAGATTAAATTGGCATACGTTATACAAATAGTACATTATCCTAAAATATTAACTATAGACACCTGTAAGCTTGGCAAGATTAAGG